>NW_004949111.1:5756404-5783454 GCF_000317375.1 Microtus ochrogaster
ACCAGGCTGGTCTCGAACTCACAGAGATCTGCCTGCCTCTGCCTCCCGAGTGCTGGGATTAAAGGCATGTGCCACCACCGCCCGGCTGGAGTTTTTTTTATTATGTAACAGAACACCATTTGAGACAATTTAGCAGAAAAGTGTTGTAAATCTGTATCATCATAGTTACATTATGTGACATTAGAAGAGTAAGCATTGCTTAAGGGGTTTTCCTCCTCAAGCTTTTTGGAGCCTAGAAGATGACATTCCAAGTCCTGGGTGCTGGAAATTTTGGCATTTGCTCTGTTAGATTTGATTTGCCTTAGACTGGTGGTCTATTTTTTCTCTTTTGCAATAAGAATACTAACTTACTTGGTACTATTATGGAAGTACATAATTTGGTTTTATCTTCATAGAAACTTACTGTTCTAAGATGCTCTGCTCCAGCCCATGGTATCCATATACCCAAAGAGTCTGGGATGTTCTAGTGGAAACTCCACTCCAACCCTTGGCATCCACATACCAAAAGAGTCTAGGATGTACTGGTGGAAACTTCACCTCAGGCCCTGGCATCCATATACCCGAAGAGTCTGGAATGCTCTAGTGGAAGCTCCACCTCAGTCCTCTCAGTTTGATTTGGTCTGATTTAGATTGCTGCATTAGCAGAGAGGCTTACTGAGGTACAGAAACTTTTCAATGTTTAAGAAACTTAAGACTTTTAAAGTACTGGGATTTTTAAGAATTTGGGAAACCTATTAAAGTAGACTTCATACTTTTAAATTTTATCAAATAATTTAAATATTTATAATGGTTTATATTATGAAATAAAATGTGAATTGGGGCTCTAGGAGTGGAAGGTTATGGTTTTTAAAATGGCATATATGTTTGTGTGTCAAGTTGACAATGGGAAGAGTGTGACGGTTACATTTAATGCCAACTTGCAACAAATTAGAAACATCTGAGTAGAGAGAGCTACCATTGACAAATTTTCATAATTGCCTTAATTGATAAGGAAAGACTCAACCCAAATGTGAGCAATATTTTTCTGATAGTAACTTAGATCAAAACAACTACCATGTTCTTCATGTTTCAAGTGTGGTTCATCTGTTGATACTATTTTGAAGTAAACTGATTATATATATTTGTTATTTTAGAGAACACTGACCAATAAAATGCAAATTAGAGAAGGCTATGTAATGTTATCTTCTGTGAATGACAGAAGTATTAAAATATGAACTCACAGCAGCTACGGTAATCTACAATAGAGCCTACAAAATACTGATATTGACAATAATCAGTCATGGAGCCCTACCTATCCTTAATGAACTATTGGCTACTGAAAGAGTCAGGAGAACAAAAGTCATTGTCTTTAGTTTTATACCCATTGGTAAGATCACCAGGCTTCAGTTGATTCTTCCAATCCCACTGTCATAGAGACAACTCTAATTAAACTCCGTGGATCAAAACAAAATGAAAATACATCATTGATGGTAAGGCCCTGTAGCTGAAGACAACACTTGTATATCTCATTAAGCAAAGAAAAATCAATATTTTCCTAATTAGAGGTTTCACCCCTACTAACAGGCAGTCATGATATTGAAAGGTAGTCTGCATGCTACCAGAGAAGAAATATAATATTCAATCCAACCGTAAAACCTATCACTGGCTTTTGAAATATGCAGGTACAATGGAGGCACAAATTTTGTGGAGTAACCAACCATCCTCTGATTGGATTTAACAGTCAGTACATGAGATGGGACCCATGCTAGAGTGGTCAAGAATATGAGACTGCATAGGCCATGGGCTAGGGGAAAACAAATACTAATATTCTTCAAAAAAATATCAGCAATAAAATGACTCCTAATGACATTCTACTATATCCATAGATGAGTGCCTTCTTTAGGCATTAACAACAATGATTCTTTTTTTTTTAAGTAAATGAGTGCCACACAACTGAACATTATAGCAGAGAGTGGGAGACTTTTAGCAATTAGTACTACACATGACTTCTTTAGCAAACCGTTCCACCCAAACTCAGAGGTCTATAAAGAAGAGGAAACAGAAAGATGATGGATGAGAAATAGTGTATTCTAGATTCAACTGGACTGATACACATGTGGAAGCACAGAGATTGTGACAGCATGCATAGTGCCTGCACAGATTCATGCCAGATTGGATCCCATCACTGAGAAGGAAAAGTAGCCACCATCTCCCACACCTATCTAAGAAGCTCTCTGCTACTGATGCCAGCTGACAAAAGAAAAAGTAGTTTTCTCTGATGGATCAATGGATCTTGATTGGGTATATTAATTACACATAAGGATAGGCCTCATACCCAGTTATAGTTTTTCAGCACAAAGAAACCAAGGATAATATCAAAAACTTTTGACTAATTTTACTTGGGCTTTTAAAAACATCTCATTGGTGTTTTGCTTATATATTTTAGTTTCTGATTTTGTGATTGATGAAATATTCTGTATGCCTTTATTGTTTATTAGTTTTCACTTTTCTTTGTTATTTAATGGAAGAGAGTTGAGTAGATGGAGAGTATCTGGAAGGAGTTGGGGTATGGGGAATGTACGATCCTATGAAAAAACTTTTTAATAAAAAGAGACATCATTTTTGGGAAGGGGTGTTTGTAGGAATGGTCAGGGGTGTTAACACTGATGGGAAATAACTAAAAGAACATGAGGAACTAGAGTAATTGTATGACATTATATATACATGCATGAAATTGTTAAAGAAAAATTTAGTGAAAACAAAAGTATTTAAAATACAATGAAGACATAAAATTTCACAGATTCTGTACCAAATCCTAAACAAAACATATATAATGGAGAAGGAATGATTGTGTACAGCAAATAGTGAGTTTGAGATCTATCTATGTCACTCTTCAACTCTGTAAACTTTCTTGGGCAAATAAACTTCACTTTTCTCTGTGGTAAAATACGAAACAAGGTATACCTAATTTGCTTAGATGTTATATAGGTTAAGTGAAATTATCTCACAAAATATTTCTATATTATTTAGTACATAGTAGGTGCACATCTAAAAAGAGTTCTACTCTTGCATGCCATTTCACAGCATATAGATGTATCATAGCCTTATGGGCATATATTTTAATTAAGGCAAGTTATATCAGTACATCGAAAAAGGAGACCCTTTACAAGTTGATAATAAAAATGAGCTTAAATTAAATTGCTTCATGAACAGTTAGCTTACCTTACCTGTTTGAGCCTGCAGGGGAATTATTTATGACATTTAATAGAACAAGGAGATAGATTAAACTCATTTATGCAGACGATTTTATCCTTCAGTAGCGTGTGAGATCTTTGAGAAACTGATCTCAGTGATATTCAGTTTTCTATCTCATTTGGTATCTGTGTTCAACAAGGAATTGTAGGAGTTGTGTGCCAATGACTAATATTTATCTCTAGTCCAGAAATATATCTAGTTTAATATGGGCATTGCACACTGACTGGAGCCATAAGCCTTTCTAAGCTGATTTGTAATGTTCTTGTTTGCTAATTCAGGAAAGAAAGTATGACAAGGGAACCATAAAAATATGAAATTACAATATTACAGAAGAAATATTTGCTTGGGAGAAAAGATCATATAGTTATGAATGAATGAAGAATGTCTTCCTATTCTTGCTACAACTGGGCCACACAGAGAAATAGCAAATATGTTTTTATACACACTTGACTCTTTCCAAGAGCAAAGTGACTCATCTAAGCCTAGATGGCATAATTGAATTGTTTCAAGTGTGATACACTTCATCTGTTATATATTTCTATTTTAAGCTATAATTTATGGAGGAGAAAATATACCATAAACTGAAGGGCAATAATCACCAACTGATAACTTTCTAGAGCTAGAGTGGTGCTATTGGGGGAGGTAGAGATAGATGAACCTGTCCCATCTCATGAAGACTATCAGAAAATTTGCTTGTACTCTGGCCAAGTGGAAAAAGACACAGAAAACCAGATTTTATTTTATGCCTAAGCCTCACTGATGTTTACATAGTAGTTTTATGCTGTATTCTCTGTAGTAGAAGACATTCTTCAGAGATACAGAGAAAGCATTCTTACTTTTAGATGCTTCTATAGCACTAATCATGCCCTGTATCAATAAATCAGCAAGAGCCTCTGACTCAGGGTCTCTGTAGAATCATCTTAAACTGTATCTAAGAAGAATTATTATCAAGCATGGAACTCTACATAAGTAGAAATGAGAATTATCTTTACATTGTATGTTACTCTTGTCTCTTTACTTAGATGTGTCCTTTGCAGGAGTAATTACATTTTCTTTTCTGCCATTTCTCCATCACTAAGTGCAGAACAAAGGAAAAGGCAGGAGTACAGTGAATCCATGTTTTCAGACTGAATCAATTTAGAGTGACTCATACAAGTACATTACAAATTAGCATAAAATTGTCTGTGACCCCAAATCAAACAAAAATACCACATTGTAGCTACTTGTATTGGCTGATGAATACTAGGATAATTTGTATTATTCCCAGGATTAAATCCCCATTATTGGCTATGAAATTCCTACAAATTCCCAATGAAATTTCATAATATCTATTTAAATAAGTGCTGTTCATCTACTCTTGATCTTGATGAATGAAAAATGAAAGCATTATCACATTTTTTGCCCAATAGAAAACCATGGTTTTACCTTCTGTGTTCCTATATGCAAAATTGAGGCAAGTTAAAAAAATCTTTAAATCTCTCTTTTGTCTAATTGTGGACACCTTTATAGAAAAGTTATATTTAAAAAAAACCAGAGAGAACCAAAGGATCTACATATTAAAATAACAATATTAAGTCAAACAAGCATCTAATTATTTATGCAAATTAGAATACCAAAAGGCATGGCTATGAAGAATGTAGCTAGGTACCAAGCTGATTTTAGCACCTCCTAGAATGGCATAGTGATAGGCCAACACAAAAGCAGATCCAATTTCTTATGGTATGGAGAACACAAACGTGATCATTTGTGACAAGGTGACAAGGAAGGAAAGAATTTTGGGAAGTTACTTAGAAAATCATTCAAGCACGACTTAAATATAATGACCTCTAATAAAATGTTTGGAAACATACTTTAGTGTTAATGATACACTTTTTAGAAATTTTTGAATTTCATCTTTGCTTGCAGGAATTAGTTTAAGCTTTCTTGGAAGTCCTTACAGTGCAGGGTGACTTCAAACTCATAATCTTCCTGTCACAGCCTCCAGAGGGCTGGGATTGCAGATGAGTGCTAGCTACCATGCCAATTTCTCTAAGTGATCTTTTAGTAAACATTATTTTGATATTACTCGTTACAAAACCTGTATCAACGTTTGCTAGACTTTATCGTCAGTATTCCAGGGCCACAAACTAAGACTAAGAAAATGGAATACATAATTTAGTTTCTTGGTATTTTTAAACAAATTACTTCCTTTTGCTGACAAAAAAAAATGTTCTTGTTAGAACAGAGCATTTTGTTCACAGCTCAAGTATTGACAGTTTGTTTTTCTCTGGTAGAGGTGATATGATAATGAAGGTCTTAACTTAAATCAATTGGATTCATAGTTGAATTCATTTTGAAGAAACCATTAAGAACTAGTCCATAGTTCGACAAAGTTTATGAGTTGAAGTATGCTGTGAAGGATTTATCCCTGTACTGTCCCTGCTTCTATTTGAGTGCATCTATTCAGTCATGCTCTCCCCACCATGAAGATTAGCTTAGGCTCAGAGCCACCTCACCGTAGACGCAGTCGAGTGGAATCACGAGCCCAGATAAATCCTAGCTTTCTTTAGATTTGTGCTTTATAGTATTTTGTCTAAGTGACAAAAGTCAAACAATGAAAAATTCACACTAAGTAGCATCTTCACTGTGACTAAACATGCCCATGTGTTTCAGAAGCTTTTAGAACTGGGTTATGAGAGGAATTTATCAAATTTTCAATGAGATTAGAGAAATCCTTGAAACCTATAAACAGAGATTAGTAGGCAATTTTAATGGGAGCCAGAAAGCCATGATGCCAGTAGGAATATGTACAGTAAATACCCTGTTCCTGAGTATTCAGATAAAAACAAGAAATCTGTTGGGAATTAGACTAGAGGCCATTGATGTTGCAATGTGACAAACATCTTGGTTAAATTATGTTCATGTCTTTAAACTTTGTTGGAAGCTTAGTTTAAAGGTGACAGACAAATTAATCTGGTTTAGGAAATTCCAAGATAGCCTAACCTCTAAATTAGGCCATGAGTATTGCTGACTGATCTGATTCAGGTTACAATGAAAACTGAAAGGAAAAGAACAGAAAAGAAATACTTTAAAACTTTGCTGTTTTAAATTAAGGGAGCAAGGTTATAGATGCAGCAAAGCAAGATTTGCTTTTTAAAGAGATAAGCACCATTTAAGAGAAGCTAACTACTTTGTGAAGGGACAATAAGAACCATGCTCTTAGAGGATTTTCTCCCAAGTCAGCAGCCTCCTTTCTCCAGCTGATTCAAAAGTGGGAAAATATAAACATTTTATTTGAAAACAACATTGGGTGTTCTAATCCTATGGGGTCTCCTAGGAAATTGTTTCCTTAAGATTCATTTTAATGTCTTCAACTGTCTAGGCACCCATAGGCCATAAATAGGCAGGGTGTAAGCACATTGAGATACTGCTAACACTAATGAGTAACATTGGTGTCTTGCATATAGTTCTGTTGCTGCATGTATATAAAATACATGTGATATAGTGTCAAAGATACAAGATACTTGGTGGCATAAAGGTTTCCAAGGAGAATTCAAAGGAAAGCCTGAGAGGCCCAACAGTATCTGGAAGGAACTGAGTCTCTACAAGCAGGAACAGAAGGCCAATATACTAAGCCATGAATGTGAAGCTGTAGGTGTAATAGAGGCCCCAGTACATTCAAGATGCTTGGAATATGAAAAACCTGCTGAGCAAAGTAAGAAGAAAAAAAGCATTTCTAACACACAAGAGAAATCATGTAAGCTACAGCCAGCAAAGGCACAGGATAGGAGTTGGCCAAGCATTTTGGGGATTACTTCATGTCACTGATTGTCCTTGACAGTATGAGACTACAGAATTTAATATTTTCTCTGATGAATTTCTTCTTGCTCTGTTCTGATTCTTAATATAGTCCTTGTTGTTGAAATGATGGTATTTAATCTGCACAACTGTATCTAGAAAAATACATACTTTTCTCTCTCTCTCTCTCTCTCTCTCTCTCTCTCTCTCTCTCTCTCTCTCTTTTGGTTTTTCGAGACAGGGTTTCTCTGTGGCTTTGGAGCCTGTCCTGGAACTAGCTCTGTAGACCAGGCTGGTCTCGAACTCACAGAGATCCGCCTGCCTCTGCCTCCCGAGTGCTGGGATTAAAGGCGTGCGCCACCACCGCTCGGCCCTATACTTTTCTCTTTTAATTTTATTTTATAAGGCCTTACAGTTGACATTTTGTTTTGAATCTCAAAGGACACTTTGGATTTGCTTCCTTTAAGTACCATGAAAACAACTGAGATGAGAGTAAATGCATTTAACTTCATGAGATAGTCATCAGCCTTTGGTGGCCAGGATAAGTTACAAGTTATAGTTTGTATCTAAATTTTCCTTCAGAAGTGAGTACATGATACCTTAGTTTCCAGTTTAAGGTGTTTTGGAGACTAGAGGCGAGTTTAAGAAGGAAAGTCTGTGAGCAAGGAAGTCAGGACTGCGAGGCGTGCGCCCACCCACTGAGACAGTGGGGCTGATCTAATGGGAGCTCACCAAGGCCAGCTGGACTGGAACTCAAAAAGCTTGGGATCAAACCGGACTCTCTGAACATGGCAGACAATGAGGGCTGACTGAGAAGCCAAGGACAATGGCACTGGGTTTTGATCCTACTGCATGTACTAATTTTGAGGGAGCCTAGTCTGTTTAGATGTGCCCCTTCCTGGACCTGGATGGAGGGGGGAGGACCTTGGAATTCCCACAGGGCAGGGAACCCTGACTGCTCTCTTTGGACTGGAGAGGAAGGTGGAGGGGAGTGGGGGAAGGGGGAGGGAAATGGGAAGTGGGGAGGAGGCTGAAATTTTTAATAATAATAATAATAAAAGAAGTAAGGTCTGGTTGAAGGAATTAGGGCACAGAGTGTGGGGAGGAGGTATACCTTGAAGAATGTATTTTGTCCCAGATCCTGCTTTTACTGTCTTGAATACCAATTCTTCCATCAACTTCATGTTTCTCTCAGTGACATTCAGTTTTAAAACAGAGCTAAATGCAGTGGAGTTATATGAACATCAAATGGAGCCCATGAAATTGTAAGCAAAGAAGACTCTTGTTGATTTTGACACACACGTGACATTAAAAATAACTGACCAATACCAGCACCTTCTATGAAATTCTGACAATACTCCTATTGTATTGGTGACAGTGGAGATGTGTAAAACAGCCTGTATTTCATTGACAATGACAACAACCTGTGACTTGTCATTTCTTCCATTCCCATTTTATAGATGTGACTACCTACTTCTGGAGTTTGTGTCTGGATATGGAAATGAAAACAGATTCACAAAGCCCAAATATCCAAGCCTTTTTAAGCATAAGATCTTCACTGAGAACTGCTATAATACAAACTTCAAAAATAAAAGGAAAAAAAAAAGACTTAAAAAAAGAAGTAACATGTCAAAAACACTTCATTCCAGAAAAAGGAACATTGGTAAAATAATCAGATTTCCTACCAGAAGACTTGCAAGCCAACTCTCAGTACTCTAACAAGTTTGCCCTTGGGAAATGAAGGAGAGGAAAAGACTGTCAGGGAGAAACATAAGCTAAAGGACATAATCATTTCTATACCTCCACTAAAAGAAAGAACTATTAAATCTGACATCTTCAAGTTAACACAGAAAGGTGCTAAGTACTAATACAAAACATAAAACCTAAGGAAGGTTTTTCAGGAGGCAGAGTAAGATAGCAGCTGAGTAAGATCCTAAGGCAATTATTTCCTCACAGTTACACCTACTGAAACAGCTATTTATATATGAAGCTATCTTCACAAGAGTTAAGAATGCCAGAATAAAAGAAAATAGTTCACAGTTGTAGTTGAATGATAGGAAAGACACACATAGAAGGGAAAGGGAAAGAACGACCACCTTTATTATTTCATTGCTTTCTCAAATCTGAGCAGGGTAGCATGGAGAGGGATATTTGCCACTCGGATAAAAGAAAGACAATTATGCCCAGTCAATAGACACGAAACCCAGTACTACGGCTTTCATGAGAATGCTCAGTGCCAACAGATGTTCATAATCCCTAATTCAAAGAGAGTAGTTGAATAATGAGTTGCTAAAATTTTATTAGACAAGTTGCAAAGAGACTGCCTAGACATCTCTTCCCTAAATTTGTTAAAACAATGAACAAGACTTATAGCAGAAAATTTTTGTCTTGGAGTTCAGTAATAGGTCTTTCATAGTGATAAATTGTGTAATGCTGAGACCCAAGGAATCAATATAGGGAGCAGAATGTATAGACAAGATCCCCATACTCACCTCAGAAGTATGTAGAGACCTTCAGGCCTATGGAATAAATTTGGATTTTAGCTTGCATTGCTTCTAGACATAAAATGAGCCTAAGGGATGGCCCAAGGCTCTGAAGTTCCCTGTGGCTGTGAAACACAGGTGTAAACTGGTTAATATTAATATTAATATTTGCTTGGGACCAAAAGGATCATCTCAACTATTTGTCCTCTGATGATGGAGCAGTCCAGATATCCCAATATCCAGTGCTCACAGGCAGAGTGTTTGTATACACTCTGGGAACAATTGGTAATGTTAGCTCTAATAGAATGGGAAGGATCCCTATTTTAGTCTGTTTACTTTTAGCTGTCATGTGGAATTGTATGGATTACCGTGCTATACAGGATCTTATAACTAGAAGACACAGGCAGGAAGTACTTTATTTTGCTTTGGAATGCAGTATAAGACTAGGGAATTTTTACGCTAGTAGATCATAATGGTCCCATCTCCAGGCCCATCTGAAGACAGCCTTATATACATATCCCTAATGCCAATGGGTGACAATAAACTTCAGATTATCATATTTTTATTAAGCCCAGTATTGCCAATATCTTGTTTTAGAGAATTTGGCCATGAGTTCACCTCAGCAGCAGATAGCTAGTCATAATAGGGTCTTATTTCTATCCCAAGGCAGTATAGCATTTTATAAGCCATAGGCTCAGGGTGTGGTACAGACTTTTAGTATTGGTAAGAAGAAATGCACTATAAAAGCTTTGACTGTTTCCTCAATGGCGATGCTCTTAAAAGACATGCAAAAGCTGAGAGGTAATGGCACCTGCTGTTAAATTCTAGCACTTTGGAAGCAGAGGCAGGCGAATCTCTATGAGTTTAAGGCTAACCTGGTCTACAGAGTGAGTCCCAGGGCATTGATTTCTACACAAGAGAAACCCCGTTTTGAAAAAACAAAACAAAACAAAACAAAACAAAGCAAAAAGAAAAAGACATTCAGAATTCTACATGCCCACCCACAGCCTTGTGGAGACAACATAATAGTATAACTATACTTCCATTTTAAATTGAAGAATAAAACAAAAGTGGGCTTGAAACAAATGGGCTTATACAGAAATGTAATACTAAGGATATACAAATGTGATAGGGTTGCCATGATGCTATGACACTGAAGCTGCAGGGATACAATAAGGCTGCACATGTACACACTGATATTTGTTAAGCCACATTATCCTTCCTTTGTTTTAAAAAGCCTTTACTACAATACAGGAACAAACAAAGCAGAGTATGAATAATATAATGAAAAATACCCAATACTTCAACATCTAGATGACATTGTATATAATAAAGCAAAGACAAGTTTCAGTTTCAGGCTTAATATTAAGAATTCGATGCAGTTGGAATTGATTTGTGTGCAGGTTGTCAGAAGTTTCATTCTTCTACATGTATATATATCCAGTTTTTCCAACCCCATCTGTTAAAGATACTGTCTTTCTCTAATTTATGTTTTTGGAATCATCTAAATTCAGGTGATTGCAATTTGTGGACTCATATTTGGGTCCTTGGTTATATTCCATTAATAAAGGGTATCTCTCATTATGGCAGCAGCATGCTGCTTTTAACTACTATGGTACTGTAGTATAGTGTGAAATCTGGTATAATGATACCTCCAGTTATGTTTTTCACTTTGAAACACTGAAATTTGTAGAAGAAGGAGTAGGGACTGTACTTTAAGGATAAAGGCTCAAATGAGAAATTTCTTCATGCAATTCTTATTGCCCAGGAAATAAGATGAACAATAAGAAAGTAGTACCTAATATATTCAATTGATACATTTTTTGCAATCTGGTATCACTTCGTTGAAGAAATAGACTTTTTCTCTCCCAGCAACAATTAAATGACAATAAATTTTCAGGTACAGGTGAGATTTTATTTCAACTACTCTCATCCATGCTAGGGTTTTTTTTTTTCTGGTTTGGGCTTATGCAGACGTCAGTCATGCTTTCTCAATCTCTGCAAATTCATGTGTGCATCTGCACTGATGTGTCTGGAAAATGCTGCTTCCTTGAAGTCATGCCACACTTCCGCCTCTTATAATCTTTCTGTCCACTCTTCCATATAGATTCTAGAGCCTTTGGAGGGAGAGATGCGATATACACATCCTATGCAGTACTGAAACTAAACAAACTAACCTATTGGGGCATTCTCATTCATCCCACCATGGAGAAGGAGAAAAAAAGAGGCCTCAAAGTAGAGGGTATAGTATTTTGAAGACATATAATATGCCATAAAAGTGTTTAAATACTCAGTGTGGATAGATTTTTCTGAGAATCGAGGTAGAAAGTAGGCCAAAAGGGAGAAAGAAGGAAAGGGTAATCAAAACTATGAGAAACCTACTTTTTTTTAAGTTTATTGCATAAACATTTAATAACTTTTATCGAGTTTGTTATTTGACAGTGACATAGGTATATGAAGTGTAAACTAATTGCTGTAACTCCCATTCTCAATGTTATTCTTTAAAAGACAGGTTGGGTAGTGGAACTCTGCATGGGTAGACAATTCACACTCTTTAAATCCCAGTGCTAGTGCTATGTATATCTTTCCATGGATTGTTTATCTGAGAGTTCTCAGGCCTCCAAAACAGTCTAGATTATTGCTATGGCTCCTGCTGAACTTGATGTTAATAGCCTATTACTCAGGACAGCAACCAGACACGTTGAATACAAAACATAGAGAAATCAAGGAAGAACTGAACTGGAAGGTCCCTTCTTACTGGCTAGCATTCATAGTGCTGAGAACTATGCAAGTTGATAATAAAGAAAGGTCATCTATAGGCTTACTCTAATAGGAGCTACGTTATTGACATGCTAGGCAGTATGTGCTTACTTGAATGATATTGGGATGATAATGTTAGGGGTAATTACCTATTTTTTATTTGGATTTGACACCCATCCCACAGTAGGAAAACCATACTTGATCTTGTAAACTTGAGGCCTTATGCCTATGGAGGTCATGACCCTAGAGACTACTGTAGTTTTCCTAAATGGAAATGCTGCCAAACTGTCTTCTAACTATATCTATGGATCAAGGAGACAGCACTGTGCCTACTACTCTTTATTAATGTATATCTCCTGTACTATCCCATCTTTCAATGTAAATTTCCTACATGAAATTTCTAAATGAAATTAGACTTGGGATAAGTGAATTCTTAGTTGTATTTCCCAATCTAGCCAGATTGACCAAGTTCCCTTTCCTGTCCTCCATTTTACTTGCCTCTCTAATTGGCATATTGGGACAGGTTTCTCTACCCTGTTGAAACTACTGGAGCTACAGCTTTCCCCCCACAAACCATTTTGTTATATTATTAACTAAAAGGAATTTAAATTAAGTTTCCAAGATCATTCCTTTATTGGCAGGCTAATTTGAATACATTTTTGGGGGGGAGACTTTACCATATAAACCTACCCAAATGAGTTTGATGAAAACATATATTATATATCTTTTAAACAGTTTCTGTAAGAGGTTAGAAAGTGGATCTTGCAATGTATTGTTCTTTATATTTTGAAGCTAAGTACCCTTATAAATGAACATTTCCAATTGATTCACAAAAGAAAATTCTGTATTGTAGAATAATAGTGTGGTTTAAAATCCAGTAGCACATTGCAGAAGATCTAGATATATTTTATACCCTATTTTTAGTCATGGAGGATATACAGTAGAAGTATAATGTCAATTTCTAGGTTCTATCTTAACTGAAATTATTTCCTTTGCTAAGTAAATTTTCTTTGTTTGGGAATTATCAAAGAATAGGTTAGTATATAAGGAGGAAAGAGACGAAGATAATGAAGAATAGATGAGAACAGAGGCTCGATAAAAGTTAAATTAATAAGAATGGTTCAAATGTAACTTTTAGAACTGAGTGTTTAAAAATAACTATATTTATTGGTGTGTGTGTGTATGCGTGTGGATATTGTGATATTTATGTGTGTATGAGTGAAGGTCATGAGCATGAATATGGAGGTCTGGTGAAAAGTTTCAAGAGTCATTTCTATCAAACACGGGCCATCAGTACCCACTGACCCGTGTTACCAAGGTATCCCCTGACACAACTTATAAAGACATTTATTAATATCATATTCTTTAATATATTTTATTAAAATATTTTTGTTGCTTTCAAAGTTTTCTGATTAATTACTTGTGAATTTATCACTTCTTTGCTTAGATAACTTTGAATTTGAATCAAAGTAGCCTGTCCCTTTGTAAATTTTAAGTTTGGTGATAAGTGCTTCTAGTTTAGTACATAAAAAGACTTTAGGAGTACATTTTATGCTGAAGGGAATGTGAAGTTATTACACTTAACAAGATTTTCCCATTTTTTCCCAAATACTTACAGCTTCATTTTCCACAATTATCATACATAAACACAGCTGGAGTACAAGTAGACAATTTATCTCTAAACTTACATTTCTTTGAATTTCTATTTCTCATTTTTATGGAGGTATATTTTTTCTGAAACATCAACCTATTGTTCTAGCTGTTGTGATTTGTGTATTTTATCAGATTTATGTGATGATAGGGCTTATAAAATTAGCTATCTCATGTCTCCACCTGAAGTTACTTCCTCCCACTGTGTGTTAGGTTTACCTGTATGTTTAAAGGAGCATGCAAGTGTTCAAGACTATCATCAAGACATGTTTCTTCTCATACGAGCCAATAAAGTTACTGATAGACATGGACAAGGATTGACTTAGCCTTCATTATGAGACTTTGGACATCCTGGGACTTCCTCTGATACCTCCATGGTTTGGGACTTTAGGAAACAAATGCTTCTTTGTTTTAGGGTCCCGGCAAGTGTTTCTTGGGGGAGAGGGAAAAGCAGACCTAGAATCAATGATGCAGGCACAAGGAAAAGATTGAAACAAGTTCAGTTTATTTCAGGAAGGAGTAAGCCTTATATATCCCCCACCCACCTGAGAGGGAGGATCTGCTGAGCTGGCTGGGGTGATGTGGTTGCTGTCTATAGGTCGACATCATCTCTTGTCAGTCTCAGCTACTGTTGTTAAGGCACCATGGCGAACCCAAGCTGGCTCTACTGTGCATTCTCTTACTATTGGTCTAGGCCAACTGGATATCAGGTCCATTAAGGCTTAGTTATCCCACACTTCTTATTTTGGTATATCTATGTTCAAACACTCAGGACATTTCTAAGCTAAAATGCACTCACAAAATGTCTAAAAAAGGTTGGAATTAGAGAAAATAAGATAAAATGTAGAACTAAGTATTGGACTGGCAAGACAAAACAAAACAAAACAAAACAAAACAAAACAAAACAAAAAAACAGCAAAGCTGATTGCTAGCAAATAAACAAGTACTCTTACCAAATGTTCATAAACAAAATTAAATAAATGCACTGGTTGAGTTCTCTGAAACAAAATAAGAAGATGTGATGATGAATCTCAATTGCCTACTTGCTAAATCTGGAATCACCTGGGAAGCAGATTCCAAACATGCCTAAGGAGGATGTTAATTAGGTTAATTGAGATAACATCATTCCTTGAGCTGGGATTATGAATTGGGAAAAAAAAAGAGAAAGTGAGCTAAGTGCAAGCCTTCATTGCCCCCTTCATTATTATTACCTGACTGAATGAATATGGCCAGCAGCTTCAAGCTACTGCTTCCTTGAGTTTCCCATGACAATGGATTTGTACATCAAATTGTGAACTTAAATAAACCCCTTCTCCCTTAAGTTGCCTTTATAAGTGTACTTTACCACAGCAACATGAAAAAGTACCAAGACAAAATTAGGTCAAAATGAGGTCACTACTTATGACAAACCTGACCAGGTTCTTAAGCTCGTGGAACTGTTTTGTGGCTGAAACATGGAGGAGTTTGGTGCGTTGAGGAAGAAAAGGCCCCACATGCTAAAACAAAGCCAATGGGCCATTCTGATGGACAATTGGGAGATAAGAATGCTGAGAAAGCATGGAGATTGGATGGCAGGATGACAGTGCTTGAGAGGCAAACACGGACTCTGTCAGAAACTGCTCTGAGAGCCATCCATGTCATATTCGGCTGAGAATACAGCTTCATTCTGTCAATCTATCAAAACCTGGAGTGAGCTGGAGTTTGAAGGTAAACGGACTAACTTGCCAGTCAGAGAAAATCTCAAGATAGAATAACATCTGGACTGGTATTGAAAAAGCTGAAATAGACCTGGAAAAGCTTAAGAAGGGTTAATATACCTACATGACTCATGACAAACTTCCTGTAGTGCACTATGACATGACAGTAAATAAGGTATTCTGAATTTGACTGGAATCCCCACCTATCAGAGGCTCCATTTTGTGAGAATCCAAATAAATTTGGAAGAAGGAAGCCTAAGACAAGGAATACACTGCTACTTTAAAGCAACTTCCTAGAGAAATGATATCCCAGTGTTTGTACACATAATTTCTCAGGGTAACAGAACTTGGCAGCATTTTCCCTGTCCTGATTTTTCAGACAAAGAAAATAAAAGGTTGAGGTAGTCAGAGGTTTTAGTGAGCATCTGAAGCCAGCCAATATATAGCTGGTTCAGAGATTGGACTTTTAAAGTGTTGGGACTGTTTATCACTATAGAGATTTTTAATGTTGATCTGAATGTATTTGAAATTACAAAAGGATCATGAGCTTATAGGGATAAAAACGAGAAGGTTATGACTTGAAATATATTCTTCCAGTGTTAAGTAGCCAAGAAGTGGAGGTGTGATCATTAATCTCAGTTTTCAACATGAAGGAGATCTGAAATCTCCTGGGATACGTGCTTTTGAGCATGTCTCTGTGTGAATATCCTAACTGGCTTAATTGAGTTAGGGAGACCTGCTCAAAGTGAGTAGCATCACTCCTTTAGTTGGACCTTGGGCTGTGTGAAGAAAAGAGAGAGTGGTGTTCTGAGAAGTGAAATTCATTGAACTCTTTCCTGACTGTGGATACAATGTGACCGGCTGCTTCAAATTCCTGCTGCCTTCACTTCTCCACCAGAAAGACTGTACCTCAAATTATGAACCAGACATAAATATTTTTCTCCTCTAAATTATGTTATCAGTATATTTTATCAGAGAATCAGAAAAGGAGCTCAAAATAAGCCCACGAACCTTTAATCTCATAAAAAAAGTGAGATCTTCAGGCCCCTGGGAGAATTCAAAATGATCTACCCAGAGAGAAACATGGACAATTATGACACAAAGGGCCAATGCTGGTAGCTAGTGCCAACCCAAGTGATGAATCCCGGAAAAGCTAGTCACACTTGCAGGCCCCATAACTGGGTGAAACTGGCATGCAAAGCATAACTTCATGATTCTGAGAAATTAAAAGATCATACACCAGGAATACAGACTCATGTTGCTCCATACAACATGTACAAATTCAGAAGCAATAACAAGAATGATTTTCTGTCACAGAACAAAAGAAAGTAATAAACCAGGCATTTCCCCATTTTAATTAAGGGGAATACTTGGTAGACCGTTGTATCAATATGGCAAAAACTCTGACATATATTTTTGATTTAATTTGAGGACATTATTAACTTTTAGCTTGTTGATGCTAGAAGAGGTTTGTTAATATATTCCGGAGACTTTTCTGGTAGTTGAAAAGACATTCATTTACACACATAAGCGGGCAATGAATGGCAATTAGTACTAACACTGA
Source organism: Microtus ochrogaster (assembly GCF_000317375.1). NCBI lineage: Eukaryota > Metazoa > Chordata > Mammalia > Rodentia > Cricetidae > Microtus > Microtus ochrogaster. The sequence continues at coordinate 5,773,570 of NW_004949111.1, forward strand.
TAACTCAAGATAATTTACCACTGTCTCTGCAGCATTCTAACTCTACAATCACACAGTTATAATGCATTACTCAATTCTATGGTATCTGTATCATATGTTTGGCTTTGTTTGTTGGGAACCTCTATTCATAATGTCAAAAATTGACAATCTAGAAGCTGTAAAGGTGCTAGTAAGCATACCATTGTGGCATGATACCCTGTATTAGATTATCACTACTTGATATATTGACCATTTTTCACTTTTTAAAACTTATCCTTGTAAGTTGTAAAATAAAACAAACATTCAAGCACCCTTGCTTTTAAATAATGAGGGATGAACTGCTAACGTCACCTAGTGGAGGAAAGTAAAAAGAAAAGACAATGACTCCAGGAAAGCTTACTCATTGTGTCTAATTTATCAGGACATGGGACATCTGTTGGTGTTTGAGAACAATCAAAGGGTGAATGAAAAACTTGCGAATCCCATCCTTTAACTAAATATGCAGTAATGTTTAACAAACAGGAAAATGATACATTGCTCTAATGATTTCTCATACTGGATCTCAGACCAAGGTCAGTTGTTACATGAGTATGTAATGATGTAAAAGCTAAGGAAAAATATCCCTTGAGTGATGGGGGGATTTATGCAGGCTGGCTGTATGGCTCAGTTTTCAGCTTCTTTTCCTATTACTCCTACTTTCTTCACAAAATTCACTTTGTATATAAGAGTTTCCCTTGTGTAAGATTTTACTTCTCCCTATCTTTTGACAGTGCTGAACCTTGAATAAATTTGAGTTTCTCACAACCAACACTTTTTTCCTTATAATTATTGTTTGAGATGTGTCTAGGCAAACTTGGCTCTCGTAATATTACTAGAATTTTTTTAGAAACCCAGACTGTTGCAGATTATTATTTTAAGATGTGTCACATTTGTTTATGCTGCGGAACTTTTGTTTAATGATGCAAAGATACATTCTTTTATGTTGCATTTTTTAACTCTGTGAAACTGTGTTACTTTGCCTGTCTAAAACAACTAATTGATCTAATAAAGAGCTCAATGACCAGTAGCTTGGAAGAAAGGGATAGGTGGTGCTAGGAGGCAGAAAGTATAAAGGGGAAATCAAGGAATGAGAGGGGGAGCAAGAAAGAAATGGCCAGCCTCCATGCCACACAGCCAGACATGGAATAAGAAGGCAAGAGAAGACACACAGAAATAGAGAAAGGTAAGAGGTCAGAAGCAAAAGGTAGATGGGATAGTTTAAGTTAAGAAACGCGGTCAAGAAACAAGCCAAGCTAAGGTCATGCGTACATAAGTAAGAAAAAGCTTCTGTGTGTGATTTATTTGGGAGCTGGGTGGCAGGGCCACCAAAATAGTAAAGAGTAAAATAACAACCAATTACAGCAGACCATGACAGAACTAGAGAATTAGGCTCAGTCACCTATCCTTAATATAGCATTTTGAGATGTAAATCACAGTTAAAAGCAAAGAGATTTATGCAATATGGCCTCATTAGGAAAAGAAAAGAAAATGTTAAAGAGGTTGATTCCAAAGTTTATGGGGCTGAAATAAGGTTTAGGTTAAATAGACGGTAAGATAATCTACATAACTACACAATTCTGTGTAAGGTGTGATTCCTCATATCATTAGCTCATCATTGTCTTCACTCCAACCTGTCCAGTAAGGTGATCTGATGATGATGTTATCAGAAATACATGAAATATTTTCTGAGGAAACATGTTTTTCCTCTTGCCAGATGAGCCTTTCCCTTTGCCCAGAGCTAGATTCTTAGAGAAAGTACTCTGTGACTGAAAAGCAGGAGCACAGCCCACTGAACCTTCTGCTGATTAACCGACTAGAACTTCAAAGATCATAGAGAGATGGGAACGTTGCAGGCCCTGAGCCCAATTAAAATTCATCTTAAGCTACCTTTATCCCTTTATTAGACACTTCATCCCTGTATCTGATTCTAATATCTCTTTGGATATCAGATGAAACCTTTGAAAATGTACAAAGTTAGCGTAAGTGTCCACAGACCTAAAAGCTAACACTGCAATCAGATAGCATCTCAGGCCTGAAAAAGAACTTTCCCTGATTTGCAACTGCCTCATAGGATATTTTTACCAATGTATTTGGAGAGTGTCTTGATTTATGAACTTCTTTGTTCTGTTTCAACAAAAAAAGCTTCATGAAATTGCTACCACATTGGAACATGGAATTTGGGAAAGCATAAATCTCTTTTACTGGGCCGTAGTCACTCATATTCGTCTACAGAATAAACCAACTATTCTATTGCTTTGTGGTGCAAAGTCTTTCTTTTGTAAACAAGTCTTGTAGCACCAGGGTCTCTTGAAAATATCTTTTCTTCTGTTAGGATAGTATGGTATATTGAGGTCAGACTGTGCCCTTCTTTAAATTACTTTCTATTGTGTAAAACAGTTGTTTTCAGGCTGTGACTTGCTATAAGAGACTCCATTTTACAAGTACCACTCCACTTTGAGTGCAGAGGCAGGATGACTCTACACCCTGTCAATCAAGTGAAGGAAATCTAGTTGGCACCACTCAGAAGGCATAAAGTGATAAATAACATTTCTAAAACTGAAAAGAAATGTCACAACATAAAATTTATCACAGTAAAATTTGATCATATGAGCATATATGTGTATGTTATTGTCATGTCAGAAAAATTTATTGAACATACGAGTCTAAGGAAAGAGTTCAACACTCTCACCTATACTCCCTAAAGAGAACATCTAATGCAAACATGACTACAACCTCTACAGAGCTGTTATCTGGACACCTAGTATGTTAATACGGGACTAAGAGGCAAAGAAAACTGGACTATTCCAGGGTTTTTAGCTCAGCCTGTCTCCATTGCTAACACTGCCTACTTGAATTGTCTTTCATCCACCCACCAATTCATCCAGTTGGACCTACTGTCTTTTTGTCTACCTAAAGTGCATATTTGGATCCCAGCCTACCTACTGCTACGGCCTCTATAAATTTCTGCCTTGTTTCTATTCAACTAAGAAACTCCCCTTGACTCTGCTCCAGCTCCTTGATTTTGTAGCAGTGTCTGCAGCATACCTCTAAGTGGGTTTGTTAGTTTCACACCTAAGCACTTACAGTGATTCTCTTTACATTTGTATTTGTTTTCTGCTTCCTCCTTTCACAAAAGCCTCTTTGAAACTCTTGAAATCTTCTCTGACTTCTGTAATGCTTTTGTAGACATTCTAAACAATCTACATAAAAACTTAGGTACACAGATACAATCATTGCTTGAGGTATAAAGTATTATATGAGAGTTAATGTTAGTAGTGATGATTGGAATAAAATGGGAGATGCTGCTGGTGAGATCTTCACTGGGAAAAGGGGATTCCTCCCAAGTTTGATGACCACAGTTTAATGTCTAGAACCCACAGGAAAGAAGGACAGAATCAACTCTTCTGACATAAACACTGCAGCATGTATGCACCCCCAAAACCATAATGCATAAATGCAATTTAAAAAGTTTTAAAGATTAAAATAAAATAACTTTTGTTTGCCATAGGTAGTCAGCTGATAAGCAGAATCTGGACTACTTGGCAAACTGAACCAAAGAAATGAATGTAGTTTGTGAGTTTAATATTGTCTGACAATGCAGATAAATGCTAATTGATGTGACTATGTTTCCAGTGTACTCACAAGACAGTAGTAACACCAACCAGTTTTCTTATACCAGCAAAATATCCTAAAATTCAATTAAATTCTGACACTAATGAGAGTCAGAACAAACTCCCAGGAGACCAGTTTCTCTGAAAGTCCATGTTGCAACCTGTTTCTGAGTAACACGTTGGCTACAAATTAGAGGTTCCATCCTCCATCTTTAGTTTTTATTCTTTGACGGATCATAGAACTCTGGAAAACACTTCATTTACCATTCATTATTCATTATGTGTTAACACTCAGGAATAATATGAAAGAGATACATAGGGCAAGGTACGGGGAAATGGATATAGGTCTTCCATACCATAATACCACCACGTTCAGCAAACTGAAAGCTTTGCAAACCATTCATTTTATTTTTTTTAAATTTTAATAAAATGTTCATTATATAAGCAAAATTGATCACACTATTATCCATTGTTCACTCCTGACTAACCTAATCTTCATGGTTTTCCTGTTTGAAGGCTGAGTAGCACTAAAAGTTCTGGCTCTGTGGTAAGAATTTTTATTACCCAGACAACTAGTTCTCATTATGAGATTACAAAAAATTTCCAGTCAAGTGTGGCACTGCTCACCTTTAGTCCCAGCATTTGGAAGGCAGAGGCAGGCAGAACTCTGAGAGTTCTTGGCTAGTCTAGTCTAATAGGAATTCCAGGCCAGTCAGTTACATAGTCAAAGTCTGTCTACAAAACAAAAAATTAGTTTTCAGTCATTAATCATTCATTAGCATGCAAATGATGCTTATCACTAATGAGCACAAATGTGTTTCTAATTTTAATCATGCTATCAAGATGAAAAACAGGATATTGCCACCATCTCAAAGTATTTCTTCATGAGATGCTATTATGCTATCTGTCATGAGCATGCTCAGAAACAGGATTAATGTTCATATACATCTGTAACTATCCACAACTTAGAAATGGAGATAAATATAAAAGATTCTCTGGGAAACAGGTGACATATCAAACCAAAACTGGCTGCAATTATGTTGAAGAATTTACTATCAGTCAGGCTGGTGCTGGCTCAGAGATTCGAGTAGAGCTGAAAAGTCAAGCCCACCTCCAGAATCCATTTTTGTGTGTTGTTCATGTTCACATAAATGTTCATCTCTCTCCTCAAATGGATAAAAAAAAAACCTGCTTTGAAGGTAGACTCTCTCAAGACAAGAGAAACTCTTAACTATTGTTTCATACAATATAAAACAACTGAGGGGAAGATGCAGCCTGATCGCAAGTGATACATATTAATACCACCTGAAGGAAGAACACATTATGGGACCAGTAATTTCAAGGCCATTTTCTAGGCACAGAAATGAGCTTCACACTTACATAAAGAAGAAATTGGCTAAAGGACATGATGTATGCATAATAAAATAGATGCAGTCTAGATGTGGTCTCCTTAATCATTGTCTTATGGCTCTAAAGGGTGTTGTAAAAAAGGCTTTATTGTTTAAGATAGTAAAATGGTTATTATTCTTGCTCCAAGGTGTAGCCTTGACCATGTATAATTATCCTCATCTAGAGAGGGACTGTACGTTGATATTTTGTTCTTCAGAAATCCAGATTGATTTTACACTTAGATAATGTCTTATTTCCGCAGTGTTCAGGTTTGAAAGGGGAAGACATAGATAGATACTGCTTGGGAGATTAACATGCATATCTGCAAAAATAAACAGGTGGCCTAAAATAAAGCAAAGAGACACAAAATTAAGGCAGAGATGACAGGCACCTATTCTGTATTTTGTTATCTTTAGTGCTCAAATGAGAAGTCAATGTTTTCGCCAAAGGCACATTCAAAGCACCTGTTTTAATGAATATGATTAGAACGGTAACAGAGAATCCAACACCATCCAGTTTTTCACTACTTCTGTTTACTTATGTCAGAAATGATACTGAAAATATTTTTCTTGTGCTACAAGATAATCCTCATTCAAATATTAAAGACTTATTTCAGAATTTCTTTACCTTAGTACAAAGGAAAATACTGAGAATGGATATGACTGATAAATACTTGTTTAAAAACTGAGCACTAATTCAAGATGCACTGAAGATGTAATAAAGCTAAGGATAAAGAAGAAAAAGAAAGAGGAAATAAAACTCTGATATTAGAATTGTATAGACATTCCATAAATTCTTAAAAAGACCCTGTCTCTTGGACATTGGAAACACACAAGTCCACAACATGTTGTAGGATTTTAGGTGTTGTTAGTATTCCTAATGAAAAAGAAATTAAAGAAGTCGCGAATAGCCAGAAAAGGATTAGTTTCATGTTACAACTCAGAAATAGAGGTTGATATTTGCTTTGTGAATTGAATACAGTGAAATGGATTAGCTTGGGTCACAACCTTAGTGTTGCTTTTCAAATCAATTGTAAATTTCCTAATATAGCCTGCTTCTTCATGCGGGAAACTCAGGACAAGTAGATTTCTATCTTTGATGTGCTTATTAAGCTCAATAAGTAGTCTAATGCAAACAATGGATATTTAATTGCCATATTATCACTTGACTAAATTTTAATTGAATGCTCATTTAAAACACCTCAAATGTTATCACTCATATTAATGTGAATTTGATTCTTTATAAATCTACTTAAACTTTCTGCTCTCCTATTTGACAATGAAACATGGATAGTTTAAGATTTAGCTTAGAAGCACATTTTCCATTACATTATAAGACATTTTACATACTGATAATACTAACAACAGTAGCATTCTAACATTTATATAATATATGAAACTCTGCTACATGATATAATCTATTACATATATATTGGACATAATCAAACTATATTAACACATGGTTCATGCATTCTCATTATACTTTTCAACTTTATTAATAACATGATTCTTCTTACAATTCATTATTCTTCAAGACTACACTGTGCACAATAATTCATTTGCCATTCACTCATTCAATTTTATCAGCACTTTTTGATACCTTTTAAAGCTAAGGGGCCATATTCAAATTTATATAGGCTACAAAAGTGGACAGGTCACATTTTTCAAATTCTTTGCAGCATTTGCTTTAATAGGAATGGTATAGTGAGAATCAGAACAAAACTAAATTCAATTAGTAAAATTAATTTTTTGAAAATGATATATTAAATTATAAATAATTCACAAAATCAAGCACAATATGTACAATTTGATGAATCCACACACAAAGATGCATATATATTCATAAATATTTATGCATATATTACTGCTTTTATGTTCTCTTTGCTGTTGTGGTAAGAGCATCTAAAAGAAGATACAAATTCTTAACATTTTCTGTGATCCACAAATGTTTAACTTATATTCATCTGAATAATTGTAGCTTTATCACATTGAAAAATGCCACATCTCAATGGTCTCCTAATTCATAATAATCACTATTCTCACTCCTCTTGTGAGTTTTATTTAATATATCTCAGATAAGTAGAATCTCCACTATTTTCCATTATTTGATTGTAAATCTGCAATATTTGTGTCTCTGTGACTAGTTTGTCATTTAGCATAATGCCTCCCAATGTTGATCCATAGTGTAATATATATTAGCATTAGGGGGCTGGAGAAATGGCTCAGTGGTTAAGAGCACCACCTGCTCTTCCAAAGGTCCTGAGTTCAATTCCCAGCAACCAGATGGTGGCTCACAACCATATGTAATGAGATCTGTGCCCTCTTCTGGCTTGCAGGCAGAGTACTGAGAATACTGTATACATAATATTAGCATTGCTTTTAATGGGATTTTTATTAGATTTATTTTATTTTGTTTTACTTATATTATTTTTATGTATATGGGTGTTTGGTCTGCAGATTCACCTGCCTGTGAACCTGTTGTGTACCTGGTTTCTATGAAGGCCAGAAAAGGGCATCAAACTGGAGATATATTTAAAATTGTAAGTCATCATATGGATGTTAGGAACTGAACATGGGTCTTCTGCAACAACAAGTGATCTTAACCACTGACACATGGCTCTAGCCCTGCCTAACATTTCTTTTTAAAGTCTGAGTAGTATTCAATTTGCTTTTCTCAGTTTTTTCATTGCTGTGAAAAAATAACTTGAAGAAAAAAAAGGATTTATTTTTGCCTAATAGTTTCAGAAGTTTCATTTCATGCATGACTGATGCCACTGCTTTTGTGCCTATGGCAAACAAAAAACACTACAATCAAAAGTTTGTGTCAATGCTGACCTGCTAAGATCATAGCAGAGTGGGACACTAAAAGAGAGTAAAAGGAAGAAAAAGATGATTAGATACACACCTCAAATGCTAATCACCAGAGATTTAGTTCATCAAAATAGGTGTCACCTTTTTTATTTCCTGTTACTATTCAATAGTCCTACCATATTATGAATTCATGAGTAAATAAATACACAGATTAAATAAGAGCATTCATAATTCAGTCACCTCTTAGTGGTGGGTTGCCCCACTAGGGAACCAGCATTCAACATTTAGAGATCACAGAACATCTAAGGATGTCAACCCTAGTGTCCCTCTTTTTGTGTGAGATGTTTGGAGGTGTGGTATTGTTGGAGTAGATATGCCCTTATTGGAAGAAGTGTGTTACTAAGACTGGGCTTTGAGGTTTCAAAGCCCAATTCAAGCTCAGGGGTTCTTTCTTCCTGCTACCTGATCCAGACTACTAAGCTACTCCTTCAGCAACATGTCTGCCTATCTGCTATCATGTTCTGTGTCATAATGGTGATTAACTAAACCCCTGAAAGTGTAAGCAAGCCCCAACTTAATGCTTTCTTTTAGAAAGTTATGGTCACAGTATAACTTTACAGCAATAGATAACTAAGATAACAGGAGTTTATAGTTCTAGTTCATGGTTTTATAAGAGCAAACTCCCTGATCACCAGGCTCTTACAATCCTTCTGGCACCACTTCCACAAATACCTGTGGGTTTTGTATTGGAGATGTTGTATCCACTAGGACTGGGATCCAAATCCTCTGCAAATCATTTTCCGTTATGCTCTCCATCTGCTGTAAAGCAAAGTTTCCTTGATGAAAGGTGTACACTTATCTGTGAGTATAAGGAAAATGTTATAGCCTCTTGTTTTAAATTATGCTTGTTTAGTATTTATTCTCCTCCATTAACAATGAATTCAATACCCTTGGCTAGGTAGCTAGGTTTCCAGCACTGGACTTAACACTTTCTTGTTGAAAGTCTTAAGTACAATTAGAGAGCTGTTACCTCCAAACTATTAGTGCCATTAATATACAGTTAAGATTCTTTGCCTTGCTGCTTATTGTGATTCAGAGACATCTTATCTGGGTAGGACTATTGGTTACCTCATCCCTGTGGAAATTTTCATCATGCCTTTCGGTAGCATAAAAGCTAACCCCTTTTAGGCCAGCTCCATTTCAGTGGCTTCTAAGCTATATGTCTGAAGTGTATGACTTCTTTAGGAATTGAGACTTACCTTTTAACTCTGGGAAGCAACCAAAGGCAATAGCATAACCTGTAATATTTGCAAAGTCTCTTGGAAACCCCTGACAAACAACTCAAAAGAGGTCTTCCCATGCTTCAATTTTTATGTTCATTCTCAGTTATTGTACTCTGGTTCCCATGCTTATGCAACAAGCACTTTACATATTTAAGACCCTTTTCCTAGCCTCTTGTTTTGTTTCTTTTAGACAGCATCTTTATGTAATCTGAGTTTGTATTAAACTTGGCATATAGATAAGTATGATCTTGAATTTATTGTAATTTTTTCCTCTCAAATTCTGGTATTACAGTCCTGTGCCACTGAATCCAGAAAAAATTTTGATAAATTATTGTGGCTATATACCTGAAAATGAATAATGCAGGAAATGGTAGATCTATATTTAAGACCTTTTCAGAAACAGAATTATAGGGCTGAATTTCTCCACATTTTAAAAATGTTTTCATTAAAATTATTATTTGGGGGATGAAATTTCACTATAAAATATATTATTTTAATTTCTTTCAATTTTTATTGTCAGAATTATTGTAGTGCACATTTATGGGAAACATTGAGATGTCTCAACTCATACACAGAGTTGAGACAATATAAGAATAGTTATTTCTTTTAGTAATACTATCATCTATCTATCTATCTATCTATCTATCTATCTATCTATCTATCTATCTATCTATCCTGACAATATAAGAATAGTTATTTATAGTTATTTGTCTATCTATCATCTATCTATCTATCTATCTATCTATCTATCTATCTATCTATCTATCTATCTAT
>NW_004949111.1:5783554-5784231 GCF_000317375.1 Microtus ochrogaster
ATCTATCTATCTATCTATCTATCTATCTATCTATCTATCTATCTATCTATCGTTGTAGTATTTTGGCTCCTCTGTTATGTTTTTTCATGAAATACTTAATAGTTCACTTAGAACTATAATTACCCCATTGGCACACTTGAACATGAACCTTTATTTGTGCTATGGTTTTATATACTGTCCTAGCTTCTTTTTGCACACCTGCTAACATTACCAATCCATAACCATCAATAATATACACTTTCATCCAAGAACTTTTCAAATAACTTATATGTAATAGAAAACATGTAGTATACATTTGTCTGTGCCTGGCTTGTGACCCCTAACATTAAGTCCAACTTTCTAGGTACTCTGCTTTGTTCTATTCATCTGTCTATCCATTCCACATGAATCTTATATTCTTTTGAATAAAACAACTTTGTAATGTGTTTTGAAATCCAGTAATACAAAGTTTCATTTTTAATTTTGCTAAGAATTATTTGGATATTGAGAAGTCTCTATTGTTTTGTATTAATACTACATGTGTTCTCATTTTTTTTCCTTTTTGCAGTTGAGAATTTATTATTTAGGCAAAAAGGACTCAGCTGTCTCCCTCTTTTAGTCATACTCCCTTCAGTACCTGTCACCCATTAGAAGCCAGATTCGGCATGCTAGCTGTTTGGAGCCCAGAACTGTGGGAT
>NW_004949111.1:5785329-5787793 GCF_000317375.1 Microtus ochrogaster
CAGTTTTCTGGTTTTGTTTGATTAATATATCCAATTTTAGTTTTAGGGTAATAGTAGTCTTATAAAATTTTTTAGAAGAATTTATTGCTTTCCAATTATGAAAAACCTTAATTTGACTTATTAATTTAATTAGTTACTTTTCTTATTACTGTGACTAAATAAATACCTGACATAATTTAAAGTCAATAATGATTTATTTTACCTCATAGGTTTTGTGAGGTCAGCCTTTGGCTGTTTAGCTAGATGTGATTGGGTAGAATGCCCTAGTGACAGAAAGATGTGATGGAAATGTCAACAGTATGGTTGCCTAAGCAAGACTTGTACAGTGACAACACCAGTTGACATGTCAACATAAATGTGGGAAATTTTTGCAATAATCCCAGCTGTACTATGAAGTGCTACATACATGCAATCAGTGATGCTGAAAGAGAGAGATTCAATTTTCCTCAGGGATGAGACACTGATAGGTTATACAATCACAAGTAGTCAGTCACAAACACATGTACATATGTACACAAAAGCAGTAAATGCACTCATTTGGAAATCTATATAATCATGGAAGAGTAAATGTGAGAGGGAGTGAAAGGTTCATGAGAGGAGTTGTATTAGGGAGAGGAATGGGTGAAAATAACATAAATATTATACTCATACATGCAATTCTCAAAGAAAAAAAAAAGAAGGAAAGAAAAAAAGCACTAAAAATTACATAAAAGGAAACTCTGAATCCAAAGCCCTGCTTTTATTAGTAGTATAGTGGTAAGTGTAGCTGCCTTCTGACATTTCTTTTCAGGGAAAATGCTTAGCTGGAATCCCCAGTAAAAATAAAAAAGAAAATTAAATCCATCAAAGGCATAATAGCAAACACTTTGCATTCTCATTCCAAAGTAAAGGATAGAACATAAAGGAACATTCATATTGAAGGAAGCCACTTGTTCACACCAGCCACCTATTTCTGCACAGTGCATGGCAGCAGGGCACAAGCACCGGGGTAAGTGCACAGGGACTTGAAGCCACTCCAAGGAGTGTAATGAGATAATGTAAAAAACCACTGCTAATGCGTAGCAAGAAAAGCCACTCTGCGAGAATTCTATATAAACTGCTGTCTCCAAGCACAGGCTGTGGCTTAGGTGGGCAGAGCTGGGCACACATGCAGCAGAGCAGGGATTGGGGCAGTTCTAAAACCAAATGGTGGGCACCAGATGATGATGGAAGTCACAAAATAATCCCACACCAGTTCAGAATTATGAATCATCAAATAATAAAAGGGCTATTTATTTAAGGGGAGAACTTAAAGATCACAGTCCTAGATAACAGTCCTCTGCATGCACAGGAACAGAGTCTAGCAGCTGGAAGCGGGAGTTGGAAGCAAGAGTGGGTGCACGCTTTACAACTGCTTTAGGAATATCAGAGACCGTGCCCAAGTGGGCTAGTATCTTAAAGGCTATTGGCTGAAGGAGTGGGATGTGTTCCCGCAGCAATTCAGATCAGCAAAATAAACAAAATAAAACAAAAAAAAGACTGAATTCCTTGTCTAATATTGAGAGTACACAGTGATGAGCTATTGGCAGGCTCATTTTTGCAGTCTTGGTACCTTCAGTATGAATAGTCTGTTTCTTAATCTGTGTAGATGGAAGTTCCTGTCCTGCCTCGTCCTGCAGCCATTCAGTCCTAAGGAAACACACAGAGGCTTATATTAATTATAAACTGTTTGGCTTATTATCTCAGGCTTATTATTAGCTAGCTAGTACAACTTATATTAACCCATAATTCTTATTCATACTTAGCCATGTGGCTTGCTACCTTTTCTCAGTAAGGCATTCTCATCTTGCTTCCTCTGAATCTTGCTAGTGACTGACTCTCTACCTTTCCTCTTCCAAGTATAACAGCTAGTTTATAATAAGCCTGAGCTAAGGGGTCAAACAGTATTTTAATTAACATAGTTTCTGTGTGATTATTTAGGTATGGGTGCCCAGGAAACAAAAGCACAGTCTCCATTTATAGATCTGGGTTCACTTATTTTCTGTAGACTGTATTTCACCACCTGTGGTGGTTTGAAAAGAAATGGCCCCCATAGATTCATGTATTTGAATGCTTGACCCATAGGGAATGAAACTATTAGGAGATGTTGGAGTAGGTGTGACCTTGTTGGAGGAAGGGCATCACTGTGTAGGTGAGCTTTGAAGTATTATATGCAAAAGCAAGGCCTAGTGTGGTGATCTCCTTTTGTTGACTGCAGATCAAGATGTAGACCTCTCTCAGTTCCTTCTCCCCAACCATGTCTTCCTGTATGCTGCCATGATGATAATTGATTTCTGAAACAGTATGCCAAACCAAATTAATTTCTTTTTTTTTTACTTTATAAGAATTGCCATGGTTCTGGTGTCTCTTCACAGAAACAGAAACTTTAACTAAGACACCACCATTCCAGGATCTATATTGAACATACTCTTCATCACAATTGCGT
>NW_004949111.1:5787893-5802952 GCF_000317375.1 Microtus ochrogaster
AGGGTTTCTCTGTGGCTTTGGAGCCTGTCCGGGAACTAGCTCTGTAGACCAGGCTGGTCTCGAACTCACAGAGATCCGCCTGCCTCTGCCTCCAAGTGCTGGGATTAAAGGCGTGAGCCACCACCGCCCGGCTTTTCAGTTACTTCTTGAAGGGAATCAGTCCTGTTCCAAGGCCTTTCTAAATATATATCAGTGGAAGCTTCTTTGATATTTTAGCCAACATCATCAGGATAATAGCAAGGTCAGCTCCTTATAGCTGGACATTCTGAGACCATAACTGCAATGAGTTTTAAGTATCTTGGCAACCGAGACCTGATAAACAATTCGTTAAGTGAGCCAGCTGAAATTAGTGGAAATGGAATGGAATGTACAACAGGAATGATGTTGCATCTTTTTTCAGGTGAAAGCACTTCAACTGCGTTTATAATTTTATACCACAGAGCCTGTTCTGAGTGTGGTCTGAATTGCCTTCAGGCCATCTTTCCTAATGCTCCAGTACAACATGATTTTCTTTTTTCAAGGGCAATAAGCTCTCTAATAATCTTTTGCTAAGTAAAAAATTCTTCTAGATAAAAACATACCTTACTGGGTGGAGGAGAGAAACCTTAGGGCTCAGGAAGAAAATGCATCTTCCAGGTCCAGGAAAGCTCAAATAAGTAAGATTCTCCTAATACTGTAAAAATAAATCACTTCAGCAAAGAAGAGACTGACAAGTCTAGCATCCTGTAAAAGACACTGATTTGCTGAGCTACTGTAAGTTGTGTGAAGATATGTAGGCATAATATAGCTTTCATGAATTGTCATCCAGTCTGCAGTGGGTTTTTTGGTGATGTGGACCTTTGACTAGTCCACAGTACTGCAATTAACCATTCACTAAAATTCATAATTTTAAATTATGAATTTAAAATGTAAGTAAACTAATTGTTTCATGAAGATGAACTTCAGCAGAATATTTAATTTAATTTTATTTAATTTAGTCTATTGTTGATTCCGTCTCTGGAGTGAGTATATGTTTATACACATCTGTCCAGAAAAAGTGGCATGGAACACAACATCTAATCAGGGACCAACTTAATCAAAAATAAGTTGGGGTGAAGTGGTTCCACAATAAGAACTGAAATGTAAGACTGAGGCTGATCTGTGTGAAAAAAAGAGTACAGTGAATATTAGCCTCTACAATTGTATCTGATTTATATAATGGAAAAAGAGAGAGAATGAAGTGTTTCATTGCCATTTCTTAGAGTTGATAATATACAAGGAGAAAAGATTGTAAGTAAGATCAGTACTAAATAGCCTGATCTGGGTTCCAAAGTCTTGGCATCTCCAGGAAGAGTCAAATAATGAGAAATACCTGAACAAAGAATAAGTTCAACCACTGATAAAACTTTTAATACAGAAAAAGAATAAACTCCGTTATTAAACATTCTGATGATAGCCTTATTAGCCTACCACAATAATCAATGATATTTTGGAAATACTCATCACCTGAAATACTTGAAATAGGAAAGAATTTTAAGACTTATTTATTTATTTATATAATTATGTGTGCATGTGTGGTAGTTTGAATGTAATTGAACCCCATAATCCGAAAGGAAGTGGCATTATTAGGAGATGTGCCTTGTTGAAGTAGGTATATCTTTGTTGGAGAAAGTGTGTGACTGTGGGAGTGGGCTGTGAGGTATCTTTTGCTCAAGCTTCCATCAGTGTGACTTTCAGTTGACTTCCTGTTGCCTGCAAGACGTAGGACTCTCAGTTATTACTCCAGCACCATGTCAACCTGCCTGCCACCATGCTCCCATAATGATGATAATGGATTGAACCTCTGAAACTGTCAGCAAGCCACCTCAATTAAATGTATGTATTTATAACAGTGGCCATGATCATGGTGTCTCTTCATAGCAATAAAAATCCTAAGACAGCATGTATGCATGCATGCATTTATTATTTTATACACATGTGTGCTTGCATGAATGCATGAATGTATATTATGTGTGTGAAAATACCATTGGAGGGTAGGAGAGCTGCCAGGTCCCTGGGATCTATTGTTGCAGGTTATCATGAGCCATCAGATGCAGGTTCTTGGAAGTCAAACCATGTCCTCTATAAGAGCAGCAACTGCTATTAACTACAAAGCTATTTCTTTAGCCCAAATAGCTAAGTTACTTAAGACAGACTTTACACAAACAATGAAAAATTCTTTCAAATCCTGATTCATGAGGCTGTGGAACATTTACAAGGATAGATAGTCTGAGTGCTGGGAACACAGAGAAATTGAGTGCAAGTCCCCAATCTTCCTGAAGATGCAAGTTACACAGACTAAGGCAATATTAGCTAAATCAGCCCCTAATGGATGAGCCATTAGGGACACATAATTATCACCATCTAAGGTCCACATTAATACCCAAAACTGAAAAACATTAGAGAAAGGAGATTCATTGCTGAGGAAAATGGAGATGAGAGAGGCTGTATTATTTGCTGCCTTATTCTCTCGGCCAGATTCAGTGTGTTAACAAGAGATTTTAAAAATATATTAAATCAACAGGGACCTTGGGAATTGTTGGGAGCTTTAAGGGCATTGTGGAGACCAATGGAAGAATATAATCCTTATGAGGTAGGAAAGGTTCTGCAAAACCTGAGGTATTTTGATTGACATGGGAATAGGGTTCATAAAATATAAAAATAATCAAGTTGACATGAAAGAAAAAGGAAAGCAGAAAAAGGAATATGTCTGCAGCTCTTTAAAAAATGTTACTTGGGAACCCACAAACCACTGACCAAGGAAAGCAGATGAGCATAGCACCTGCAGATCTTCAGCTCTCCCTCCTCTCTTCCAAATCCTGTCTGCTAGTTTGACCCATAGCTCTGTAATAGATCACCTGCTGTGGCCTCCTCTTCCTCTCTGTTCCCTTCTTCAGAGGATCATGCAGATCTCTTTCTCTAACCATTGTCCCCACTCATCCTGTTACCCCAGCATGCTTTCCTTGAGAACCCACCAGTCAAACCTGCCAGAAAATCAGGTAGAAGAGTTTCAGATCTTCATTCTCCCTCCCCTTCTCCATATCTAAGCCACTGTCTCATCTCCAGCTCTGGATTAGAGTGCCTGTTGTGGCCTCTCCTCACTCTCTGCCCCAAATCCAGAAGGACTAAGAAGGTCTTGATGGAAAATCCTGCTTTTTTCCCCTACTTTGAACCCCCTCAAACCCTTTTAAAAGTGTCATTATTTTCATATATATAATAGTATACATAAATAATCCCAAAAGTTCCACAAGAAACTCCTACAACTGATAAACACAGCAAGTACCTGGATACAAAATTAACTCACAAAAATCAATAGTCCTCCTATATACAAATGACAAATGGACTGAGAAAAAAAAGTGAGAGAAACAACACCTTTCACAATAGCCTAAAATAATATAAAATATCATAGAGGTAACTCTAACCAAACAAGTGAGAGACTTGTATGATAAAAATGTCAAGTCAATGACAGAAAAAATTTGAAGAAGATACTAGAAGATGAAAAGATCCTCTGATCATGGATTGGTAGAATTAGCATAATAAAAATGGTCACCCTATTAAAAAGCAGTCTGTGGATTTAATGCAATCCCTATCAAAATTCCAACACATGTCAAGATTCTAAAAGTACATGTTTTAGCTTCATTTGGAAACACAATAAACCCAGTATAGTTAAAAAATCCTGAATAATAAAAACTGCTGGAGGTATCAACATCCTCCATTTTGAGTTATATTATAGAATTATATAGGCATGTTGATTAATGGGATAGAAATGAAGACCAAGACATACATCCACACACCTATGAAAACCTGAATTTTGACTAAAAGACAAAAAAAAATGTGCTTTAAATAAAATATATGATCTTTAACAAAGTACTGGACAAACTGGAGGACTACATGTAGAAAAATGCAAATAAATCCATATTTATTACTCTGCACAAAACTCAACTACAAATAGATTAAAGACCTCAACATCAAACCAGATACACTGAACCTGATAGGAAAAAAAAAAGCAGGAAATAGCCTTGACCTCATTGTCACAGGAAATAATTTTTTTAAACAGAAAACCTTTACCACAAGCACTAAAATAAGCAATTAATAATGGGAACCTCATGAAGCTATAAAAGCTTCTGAAAGGTAAAGAATACCATCAATTATACAAATTAGCATACTCCAGGATGGAAAGGAACCATCCAATAGAGGGCTAATATTCCAAAGTATAAAACAAATTCAAAGAAATAAATATCAATACCCACAAATAATCCAATTAAATATTGAGTAAAGATATAAAAAATGTTCACAAAGTATGATTCATCTGAGGAGAAAGACACTTTTTAAACCATGTTCATTGCAGCTCTATTTATAATATCTAGAAATTAGAAACAACTTAGACGTTCTCAACAGATAAATGAAAAAAACATGGTACATTTGCATAATGAAATATTACTCAGGCATTAAAACCACAAAACCAGGATGTTTGCAGGCTAATAGATAAAACTAGAAAAAAAAAACCCATCTTGAGTGAGTTCTGCCATACCCAGAGAGACAAATATGGCATGTATTCACTTATTTGTGAATATTAGTCATTAAATAAATGATAACCAAGCTACAGTCCCTGGAACCACCGAGTTTAGGTATAGAATAAGGCTGGGGATAAGTGATAGACTTCCTAAGAAAGGGACTTAGAGTAGGGAGTTATGGGTGAGTGGTAGGGAGTAAAGGAGATAAGGACCTATATTGGGTGGCAAACAGATAAAATAAAGAATCATTTAAGGAATAGTATGATAATCTAGTACAATAGAAGCTTTGTAAAATATGTACATATATGAAGGGGATGTAAGTGAAATTGCCAAGTAAGGCCATCTCTTGTCACCAGAAAAATCTCACAGTACAGGTATTGGGTACATATAATTGAACTGCTGGCTAATGGTGTTTCATGGAGACAACTAAACAACTTAAGTTGTTGAAGGCTATAGGTTGCTTTCCACAAACCGACAGCAATGACCAATTTCTGGATACGGCACCTAAAGATGTCATTGAACATGGAGAAGTTGAACTGATACATATATAGAGCCTTTGCCACTACCATCTAGAGTCTGGTTAAAGAAGGCACACTGTAAACTACCAAAGGAGAAATGTAAATACCAACCCATCAAGAAACCTTATTTTTAAGCTATGATGGTATCTTGCCTGAAAAATACAATGATGGCACAAACTCTGTGGGAGTTACCAACCAATATCAGATTTGACTTAAGACCCACTTGACTCAATGGACTCCATACTAAGAGGTGTTTGGGTAGAAACCTGAGTCTGGATAGCCCTAGAATCTACGTCCAAACCAAGTGCCCCACTCCTGGTAACAACTTCTGTCTCAGTTAGGGTTTTATTGCTGTGAAGAGACACTATAACCATGATAACTCTTATTAAGGAAAGCATTTAAAAGGACTGGCTTATAGTTCAGAGTTTTAGTCCATTGTCATGGTGGAAAGCCTGGTAGGAAGAATGGTGGGAAGCATGGCAGCACACAGACAGACATGATACTAAACAAGGAACTGAGACTCCTACATCCTGATTGCTAGGCAGTAGGAAAAGAGAGACACTGGGCCTGGCTTGAGCTTCTGAAACCTCAAAGGCCATACCTACTCAATCAAGGCCATACATCAAAGTAGTGTTATTCCCAATAAGCCTATGGAGTCATTTTCATTCAAACCATGACAGACAACAATGATCCTGTTGATTAAAAGTCACCATAAGCTTGGTATACTATAGCTCAGAGCATGGATGAAACAGCTTGACCAAACTTTTCCAATACAATTTTCAACTTATCCACAAACAAGGTCAGAAGCTCAAAATACATTGCTAGAACAGCAATTGCTAGTTGTATATACATCATTGCAATAGATCAAATCTTTGGCCCTATTTTTATGACAATATATTAAATGTTTTCTTGGAACCTGACTTTGTTATTTTTCTGCTGACATGATAAAAATACAAATTACACGATAAAAAATGCAAATTAAGGGAGAAAAGTTTCATGATAGTTTACAAGAGCATGAAGTCACAATCTATTGTAGTAGGGACAGAGAGCTTACTGATCACATTAATTCCAAATTTAGAGAGATGTGAGCAGGAAGTAATGTGGGATAAGAAAACTTAAAGGTTGACCCAGTGACCTATTACTACCACCAAGGTTCTGTCTCTTAAGGGTTCTACAATTTTCCCATACAGTGTCACTCGCTGAGGACAAACCAGAGAGCTTATAGATACTACAATCAAACCAAAACCAAAGTTTTTTGATGAAGCCAGTTTGGGGAGTGACATAAAATCACTACCTATAAATGTGATGTATATTCAGTCACCAATGACCATATAGACTATCCTAGAACTAGTATCTTTTTTAAATTAAATTAATTTATTTTACATTCTGACCAAAGTTTTCCTCCCTTCTCTCCTCCCATTTCCCACCTCCCCTCTGCCTCCCCCAATCCACTCCTCTTTTGTTTCCATTCAGAAAGGGTAGGCCTCCATGGGTATCATCAAAGCATGACATATCAAGTTGCAGTAGGACTAAACTCCGCCCCTTCTATTAAGGCTGGACAGGATAACACAGAATGAGGAATAGGTTCCCAAAAGCCAGCCAATGCTCCTACACTCTTTCCTTCTACTCTTCAGAAAGATATTCTGAGATCAGTCTAATGTTAATCTTTGGGTGTCTTCATCTGTTTCTATCAGTTACTGGACGAATTTTATATTTTAACAGTTAAGATAGTCACCAATCTATGAGTAGAGCAGAATATTGTTAGGCATCATTATAATGACAGTTTTTCTTCAGTCATGTTTGTTTCTATCCTAGGTCTCTGGGCCATTCAATCTCTGGATCCTGGCACTTGAGAGAGTGTCAAAGGTGGGCTCACTCTCATGATATGGGTCTCAGGCACTAGTTTGTCACTTCCAAAATTTCTGTGCCACCTTGACATTAGCATATCCCATAGGCAGGACAGACTGTAGCTCAAAGGTTATATGACTGTCGTGGTGTTCCAGTCCCTCCACCAAAAGTCTTGCCTGGTCATAGGAGATGGCCAGTTCAGGCTATGTATCTGTTATTGCTAGAAGTTTTTACCTGTAGTCATTCTTTTAGATTACTCCGAGTTTCCCTTGCAACAGCTTTCTACCTGATGCTGAAATGTCCCCCTCCCACTATGAGACATCTCTTTCACTATTCTCCTCCTCAGTACATCTCCAATGATGGCTCATGTTCCCATCCTCACCAAACCTCAGTCCACCAAAAAGACCTCTTCTATTTCCCCTTCCCAGGGAGATCCATGAGCCCCCCCCCAACTTGGATCATCCTTTGTGTCTGTGGATTGTAGAAAGGCTATCCTTTACAACTAATATCCACTTATAGGTGAGTATATGCCATGTTTGTCTTTCTAGGACTGGATTACCTTACACAGAATGACTTTTTCCAAGTTCCATCATTTACCTTCAAATTTCATGATATCTTTGATTTTAACAACTCCATTTTATACATGTACCATATATTCTTTACCCATTTTTCAGTTGTAGGGCATCTAGGTTATTTATGGGTTCTGGCTACTATGAAAAATAGCTGCTATGTACATAGTTGGACAAGTGTCCTCGTGGTATGATTGAACATCAATTGGGTATATGCCCAAGAGTGGTGTAGTTGGGTCTTGAGGTAGATCGATTTCCAATTTTCTGACAAACCACCATATTGGTTTCCAAAGTAGCTGTACAAATTTATCCTTCCACCAGCAATGAAAGGGTGTTTCCCTTGCTCCACATCCTCTTCACATTAGCTTGCATTTGTACTTTTTTGCCTTATCCATCTAACAGGTGTAAGATGGAATCTCTAAATCATTTTAATTTGAATTTCCCTAATGAGCCAGTGTCTTTTTGAGCCACTGAGCACCCTCCAGTGTTTAAATCAATAGCTAAAGCAGACAGCATGTTAAAAAGATGATATAAATAGGATCACCAAAGTGAGTGGGTAGCCATAACAATGCAAGTAGTCACTGATATCATGTGATTGTAAAAAAATAAAATGGAAAAAGTGGCCAGTAGACTATGTTAAAATCTATAACAATAATAGTAACTCAAGAGACCTAGCCTCTGACACTCTACAATGATAGCTGAGCTGTATTTAGAGACCTCATTTCATGGATGGCTCAGTGGCAAAAAGAACTGGTAAGTGTTTGGCTAATCCTGTGAGTACAACTGATGTCCAAGTAAATATATAGCAGAATACAACAGAAATCAGAATCTTATATGATAACCCATTTCCCAGTGAAGAAGCTTTGGCCATTGCTGTTGGTTGCATTTCCAAATTACATAGTCAGATCCTATTGTTGATGTTACTACATGCTTTAGATGAAAGACGTAAAGAAATCAAGCTAGGAGTAACTGAAGATACTCTCTCTGGTGGTTGGCTTTCATAATGCTGTATTTGCCATGAGGCCTGCTGGGTAAGTATTTGTTACCAGCAATCTTGTGTAGCTATAAGTTTTGTGTGCTATAGTATTAGCATGTCAGGACAAGCTGGACTCAATAACGAAAGTGTAGCATAACTATAACGTCACAACCACCTGCTTTCTGTTTTAGGTAATGTCCTGATTCATATAAGGAATTCACATCTGCTACTGTAAGAAAATGCAAATATCTGTAGCTAGTTCTTCATAGACCCCGGTGGAGAAGACATGTAAAGTGTTTTGTAGATTGGTTGTATTATCTTTATCAAATGATCTTCTAAGTACTTGTGTTTATTCTCATAGATTACAGGTTCTGTCCGTCTCAATTGATCATAGAAAGAAGCTTCATTTTGTAATGAAGAATGTGACACAGAGATTCAAAAGCAGGTATTTCTGTTTCTGTGATACAATGGCTAAATGTTTAGGAATAATTGGACATATATGTTACAACTGCAAGGCTAAAGAACATCACAAAATAAAGAGGTCTGTAAGAAACAAAAATATTAGAGTATTCTGTAGCAATTTCTTCCAAATTGAAAATATCCCTTCCTAAAGGAGGCACAAGGCTCATGAAACTCGGCAAATAAACCTGATCCTAAAAACCTGAAACTAATGAGATTTATAGGACATCTCTCCAAAGTTATGAAAGCAGGAAACCACTGTTAGAAAACAGATCTTCTGACAGAGCAGCTGTCTGGATGATTCTCTTATCTCACAAGCTTTGTATAGAAGACTCTCCGTTCAAGCC
This sequence comes from Microtus ochrogaster, assembly GCF_000317375.1. Taxonomy (NCBI): domain Eukaryota; kingdom Metazoa; phylum Chordata; class Mammalia; order Rodentia; family Cricetidae; genus Microtus; species Microtus ochrogaster. Next base: position 5,797,143 of record NW_004949111.1, read on the forward strand.
GATGAAGTCCTTGCAAGTCATGGGGAAAAATCCAGGGATATGTTCCTTGCAAATCATCTTTAATGTGTGTTTCTGATTTATTTTTAGGTAAGGTTACAACATTTAAGTGATTCTGCTGCCAGTAAGTAATCCCTCCCCCATGATCCTTTCAACAATTCTAGTAAACTCCTTGATTCACTATGTTGGAATTTAGAAAAATTATCACCTAGTTTGGCTGTCTGTTTCTTAGGTAAGGTGAATAGATGTTTGATCACATTTCTAGAAAACACAATACCTTTTACAGTCTATCTTACATACTTTTCATACTGCTGTGACAAAAATTTCACAAAATCTCCTCAAAGGAGAAAGGCTTTATTCTGGATCACAGTTGAACAACACTCTATCACAGCAGGGAAATGAATATCACATCCATAACAACGAATTCATGAATACTACTGCTCAAGAGTCTAATTCTTCCTCTCTCAAAAGTCGTTGCTTGTCTGTGGTTCTTTGTCAGCAAGAGGAGCACAAAATTTCACCTTTACAGTTTACTGGGCTTATAGGTGCTGTCTTGTATGGGTAGCTAGCTATATTGTTGAAGTATGGGTGTACCATCCCTGTCTTTTCTGGGAGACACAATCTCACAGAAGACGTCCTGGTCCCATGGCTCTTACAATCTTTCCATTCAATCTTTGATATTCCCTGAGTCTCAGGAGTTAGAATTTTTGTTTTAGATATATCAGTTGGTGTGACAAAAATTTCACACCAAAAATGCAGTTGGTCTCTGCATTTTATTCAATTGTGTTTTTCTACAATAGTCTCTATATGCTTCCAAGAGAAGCTTCCTCAATGATACATGATAGATACCATATCTGTGGATATAAGGAAAAAATATTTAGAATACAATTAGGAATTTTACTGTTTCAGCAAGTTCATGACAGTAAGTTATCCTATAAGATCCATGACCTCACTAGCCCCAGGTATTTGGCCAGTTTCTAATACCAGGCATGTTTTTCTTCCTGGTAAGCTGGCCTTATGTCTAACTAGACAGTCATTAGCTACCAAGATAAGAGGGCCACTATTGCACCTTTGGGAGTATCTTACCCAGCTGATCATTGTTGTGGTTTATAAGTGTCACAGCTGGGTAAGACTAGTGCCTAATTCTCTCTGTTGACAGTTTGTATATACCTTCTAGTACTGGAAAAACCTCAACAATTAGGCTTTCAAAACAGATCCTGTTCAAGTCTTCCTAGTTTTGTATTAAAAGTGTGCAATGTCTTCAGTAATAGACTTAGCTTTATCTTCTAAAAAGCAACCAAAAGCAACAATAGAACTATATTGTTTCTGGAGTCTCTTGAACTACTTACTGTATTGCACCATTCTAAAGCATATTTATTATGTCTGTCATATAATCTGTGACTCTTTATTGTGGGGGAGCATTCTCACTGTGTAGTAGTGGACCCCACAATTTTGGAGACACTGGTGTCATGTGACAGTTGCTGAAAACATCAGCTACAATGAGATGTAGCTGACTGGAAACTAGAAGGCAGGCTCTGTGTGCTGTTAAGGGTGAGGCCAGAGAATGTCACAAACCCTTTGGGAAAGCCCCAGAGGAATCCCAGATATTAAGCAATGAATTGTTTGCACTGTAGGAGCTTGGTTTTGCCGTGTGCAAATTATGGTTGTGTTCTGTATCTTCACCCTTGAAGAGATTCTAAACTACATTAAGAGAAAGGTTTGTAATTTTACAGAAAATTTATGTTAAAAAATCCTGAATATCTTTTAAGAAACAGCCTTTAAAATATTTAAATTTATAAGGCTGTGGGATATTTTCAACTTATATTTTATTATGGTGTTTTATATAATTTTGACAAATAGATAAATAAATGGCTAAAAATTAGGGCCAGAGCTTTGGGCAACAAACATTAAACACTGTGGTAGTTCCATTTTATGATGCATCAAGATAGTGACCTAAACAATCTGGCAAAGTGTCTCCCTTTACCTAAGGTCTATTCAGGATACCAGAGACCAATTTAAGAATGAATGACTAACATCCATTTTTGTTAACATTATTAAACTGTAGCTATTTTGAGCTGGAGTTAAAGAAAAAAACAAAAACAAATGAAAACAAATCAAGAGCAAAAAAAAGTATAAATGTGATACTCTGTAATAGTGCACTATGTAAGGACCAGGAGAATTGCCAATGTCTCTATGGACTCTATTTATCATTAAAAAATTTTTCCTTTGGCATTGAAAAGATATTCAATATAGAAAATGTTACCTTTTAATATAAACTATTAAAATTTATATAAAAATAATCATTTTTATTAAAAGATGATTAAGCCTTAGTATGTTCAGAACTACACTTGTAGACATGCTAAGTACTTGATGTGGAATTCCCCTTCGTGTGCTGTGAATATGTTTTATTACCATTGGTTAATAAAGAAGCTGCTTTGGCCTATGACAGGGCAGCATATAGCATGGCAGGAAATCCAAGCAGAGATAAAGAAGGAAAGAAGGCAGAGTCAGGCAGATACAATGTAGCTGCTGAAGGAGAAAGATGCCAGAATCTTACCAGTAAACCATGAGTCTCATGATAAAATACAGAATAACAGAAATGGGTTAGTTTAAGATCTAAGAGCTAGCTAGAAATATGTCTGAGCCGTTGCCTAAGTACTGTTGTAATTAATATAGTTTTGTGTGATTATTTGGGTCTGGAAAGCAAGGAAACAATAGTGTAATCTCCCTTTACAAGTACCAATGTAGTTCATTACAGGAAAAAGTCTTATTTAGCCTCCTGTCTATGTTTTCAAGGTTGAGTTTAAAGGAAGTAATAAAAACAAACAAAGGTTGTTTAGCTCAGATATACTTAATAGATAATGGTCCTCAAATTTGCCAATTATGTTCTGAATATATGGTATTTAGAATGTTTAAAAGAAAAACCTACTATGACAGACAGAGGTTCCCAGCTCCTAGCAGTGAGCCCAAAGTCTCTAAGAAGATGACAGAGGCACAATGACAACTCCATGTGGTAATGCTAACTCTGGGAAAGTATGCCGCAATGCCTCACCTGACTCCAGAATCTGCCTCAAACTGTGGACAAGCAGAAAACTGAAATGTTGACTGCCCCACTTTTCCTATAACAAGTAAAATTAGTCACCACAATGTTCCTCCTCCACAGGAAATCCTCTCATTTTCTGGGCCTGAAGCCTGAAGACTGATGTCATCCTGGTATCTCTACCATCAAAAACAAAGCCATGGAGATGACAGAAGCCTGGCATAAATGTCTAGGTAATAGACTAATCTTTGTTATTTCATTTGATACATAGGACATTTGTATTATACTTTCTGCTAAAATTTATTCTTTTCAGATCTCTGATGGTATTGATGGCTAGATAAACTGTAACTTAGTCTGCTTGGCCACAACAACTTCCCCAAGGCTTCAGTCTCCTTCATCTAGAGCTACTAGGTTTCTTCTTAAGAAAAGGCAGACAGGGTGGCCTTGCTAACAGTCTTCATTTTAAGGGATAAACAGTTTTCAGGTGTAACTTTTCACTAAAGAAACATGCCTTGCAGTGGTTCCTCTCAATAATAACTACTCATGTATCTCGCAAATGACTGGCTGGAAAGAAAATGTCTAAATTCTACTCAAATTATAAAGGTATAAGAAAATCATCTAAGATATATAAATAATGGGAGATGCTTTAGATTTCTTTCCCCCTCTTTGATATTGTTATACTGAGACTTCTTATAGACAGCTGTTCAGCTTTTTCTACAATATGGACTTTCAGCACAGTACAGTAGTAATGCTAATATATCTGAAACATTTATCTGTTTTTTTGTAAATTAAGTATTTATGTAAACTTCAGGGAGCCAAAGGAGTCAAAAGACTTGGATAAACCCCTCACAGGTCAAAGGGATTCCAGATAAGTACAGCCTAAATTTCCCTACCTGCTTATTCCCAAGGATGAGATATCATCCCTGGTCTTGTCACTTCCCTTCTTTCTCAATTTGTAGGACAATGGGCCTGAAAGTTCCAGCGGTAGGATTTTCCTTAAAATTACTAAATTTTAACTTTTGTCCATATTCTATATTTGCCTCAGCATATTTTCACTTGGTACCATCCAGGGATCATCTGTGGACTGCAAACAGCTGAGCTCTGAACTTGCTGATAGCTAATGCTTACCAGTCCATCTTATGTAACTGCTCCCTATCTCTTCAGCTCGATCAGCTAAATAAATGTTTCTGATGAATGAGTGCCTCATTGTCCAGCTTTTAACTAGCCTTTTTGCCTTCCTGGGACCTGACAATGACATCCTAGTTTCAGCTGGAAGTAGTTATCAAAGAGAATACATCATCCATTGTCCCCAAACAGGCTGAAATGCTGAATCAGAGATAACTCCTTGGCATAGGGTACAAAATGGCTGCCTATAATGCTAATTGGCATACCAGGTAAGTGGCCTCAGATTTATCAATAGGTAGATTCACTGCCTAAAATAGTTCTACAATATGATAGGTCACATGGCCTTCTTTAGGCAGAAAAAAAAAGTATGACTTTAAGAAAAATTGCTCTTTCTATACAAACCATGTGGGATTAGAATCTGACAGCACTCAAAGAATCATTACGAAAGGGGAACCTGAGATAAAATATGTGACTTGTGCCCCATCCATTTCCAGCCTCCTTCTGGATAATAACTGTGATGTCAGCCTCCACAGGGTGTTTGGCTCTTCTTCTTCTGTTAATTACTATTGACTCTTGTATCATTGATGTTGTAACTAATTAATAATTTCTATCTGGGTCCCATTAAGTTAATGGTTATTAGGTCCTATTATAAACAAGTACCCATCACAGAGTCATGGATTTAACTCAGAATACAACTTAATTGTGGAACATTAACCATTAAAGTTAACCTATAAGTTCCAGCTGCCAAGAACAAAATAACTTTCTGGAATTCTTGGGAGCTGTAGTTCTTGGAAAATAGAAAGCCACATGATTTTCCTATGCTAAACAAGTTTTGTTTGACCCATATACACCAGATGTGCTTGATCACATGTAGGCAGAAGGTGTGTAGACAGAAAATATATCAGAATGTATGCTTGTCACTCTTTGTACCTGATGGCAAATGAAATAAATTGTGGATTTTGCCTTTTCAAACCCTTGGAAAATGTGGTTTATGGACATTCCCTAGGAACCTAGGGGTGGACCTGGACAGAGTTCATTTTTTATGATCAGTATTTAATTAAAGCTTTCTTCAAATTTGGCTCAAAATTGTGGAACTAGTTTTTCTTTTGCAAATCTCAGGATATTAACAACTCCTGTTTTTTTTTCTCATAGTTTCTATTAAATATGCTTCTATATGCAATTGTTTTAGGAATTTTTAAACCCCCAATTTCTTTTACTCCTTGATTGAACTGTTACCTAATGTCTTTGTATCCTGATTATTTTTTCTTATCTTTTTTGTATACTATTATATACAGAATAGTTGCATAAAATATTTTCTATTCTTGCTTTATGACATATCACATATTTGATCTCAGGGAAAACAACCTCTATGTGCTGATAAGAATAATGTGCATGCCATAGTCATTGAATGTGATGCTGTATACTATTATACTGATGTTTTTTAGATACATTGAATAGAGGATAAATGTTTATCAGGCTGTTTCTTTGGGGAAATTCTACCTAGATTGTTTGCCAATTTCTAAAAATTGGGTTTTAAATATTTCAATTAATTTTGCATTGGCTTCTACCTATCTTTTTAGATCTGTTAAATGCACCCACCCACTGAGACAGTGGGGCTGATCTATTGGGAGTTCACCAAGGCCAGCTG
>NW_004949111.1:5803570-5805187 GCF_000317375.1 Microtus ochrogaster
CTTGTATATTTAGATTTGTTATTTCCTTTTACTGAGATGTATGCTTTATAATCATATAATAATCCTTGCATCCTTTCCTGCCTTTGGTTTAAAGTTTATTTAACATTTATCTAAGAGAAATGTGACTAATCTTTGATTTGCCTTCCATTTGCATATCTTGAATTTACATCCACACTTCTTAGAGATAAAGTGTACTTGAATCTTGAGTTTTATCCATTCAAAGTTTTATAGTTTTGTGAAAATCAGTGACATTTCCTCTTAGGCTGTAAGATTTGTTCCAAAATGAAGAAAAAGTTTGTGCACTCATATCCTGGAAAATAATTTCTTTATATTTCACTTTTGTGAACTTGTGTCTTTTTTCTCATGTATTTGAGCAAGTAAATTTAACTGCTGCTTTTAACCCTTCTATACCTGTACAATGGTAACAGTTTCTGGAATTCAAAAGCTTCCTATTATTATTTTATTAAGACAATTTTTTTTTATTTTACACACAGATCCTGTTTCCCTCATCCTCCTCTCCTCGTTTGCTCTCCCCCATCCCCAATCCCATTCATTTCTCAGAAAAGGTGAGGCCTCCCAAGGAAAGTCAACATCACCTGAGGTAAAAACAAGACCCTCCTTCCTGTATCTCTGCAGAGCAAGGTATTCCTCCATAGGGAATGGGCTCCAAAAAGCCATTTTGAAGATGTAAGTTATGAAATAACCCCATGCTGTCTCAAAATTGAGTATAATAAAGGGTTACTTATTTAGGGGTAGATTCACAGATCACAGTCCTCTGCATGAACAGGGAACAGGAACCAAATCCAGAAGCCAGGAGAGAAAGCAAGCACATGCTTTAAATCAGCATTTATAGTATAAGAGGCCATGGTCCAGTGGGCTGGTGTCTTAAAGTCTACTGGCTGAAAGCTTTTCTACCAGTACCAGTTCATGCACTAGTGATAAATATTGGTTTCATTGCCAGTGGCTTCACAAGCTGCTCAAGCCACACAGCTGCTACCCATATTCAGAGGGCCTAGTCTGGTCCTATGCAAGTTCCCCTACTGTCATTCCAGAGTCAGTGAGCTCCCACTATCTCCAGTCAGCTCTTACTTGGGTTTTTCCACTGTGGTCTTGACCACTTTGCTCAAAGTATTGCTCCTCTTTCTCTATGATTGGACTCCAGGAACTTAGCACAGTGCCTAGCTGTGGGTCTCTGCATCTGTTCCGATCAGTTACTAAATGAAGCTTCTATAATGACAAGATAGTCTTCAATCTGCTTATAGGAGAAGGGCAGTTAAGGTACCCTCTCCACTATGGTTCAGATACTTAGCTGGGGTCATCCTTGTGTGTTCCTGGTAATTTCTCTCATTCCCAGCTTCTCACTAACCACATAATGGCTCCCTTTATCAAGATATTTTCCTTGTTCTTCTTCTCTGTCCTTCCCCCATCTCGACCTTCCCAATCCCTCATGTACATCTCCCAGTCCCCATCTCCCATCAGCATTCCTTTCTCATCGTTCCCCTCCCCCCAATCCCAATTTACTCAGGAGATATTGTCTATTTCACCTTCTCAGGGAGATTCATGTATACCTCTCTCTTAGGGTCGTCCTTGTTTTCCAGCTTCTTAGAGGCTATTGAC
>NW_004949111.1:5814932-5833550 GCF_000317375.1 Microtus ochrogaster
TAAGCTGATTGGCCCATTAGCTCTAGCCTCTCACTGGCTAACTCACATTTTGATTAACCCATTTTTCTGATCTATGTTAGCCATGTGGCTCAGAACCTTTTTCAGTGGGACAGATCACATCCTGCTGCTTCAGTGATCTGGGCAGGAGTAGGAGGAATCAACTTCCTCCTTCCCAGAATTCTCCTGTTCTCATTACATCGTTTCTACTTCCTGTCTGGTTTTCCTGCCTATACTTCCTGCCTGGCCAATCAGTGTTTATTTGAAACTTGATTGACAGAATACAGACAATTCTTTCGCACCATCCAGGTTCTCACTATTATGAATAATGCTGTTATGAAGATAGTTGAGCAAATATCCTTGTGATATAAATGTGCATCATTTGAATATATGTTCAAGAGTGGTATTGCTAGATTGTTGCAGGAGGCTGTATGCTCGTCGCAACTGCCCAACTAGCTTAGCCGCAAAATAACCACACAGAAATTGTATTAATTAAATCACTGCTTGGCCCATTAGTTCTGATTTCTTATTGGCTAATTCTTACATCTTGATTTTACCCATTTATATTAATCTGTATACCACCACGTGGCAGTGGCTTATCAGCAAAGCATGTCTATCTCCAGCAATGGATCCATGGAGTCCCCTGTCTCTGCTTTCTTCCTCCCAGAATTTAGTTCTCTCTTCTCCCGCCTACCTAAGTTCTGTCCTATCAGGCCAAGGCAGTTACTTTATTCATTAACCAATACAAGAAACACATAGAGGGGACTCCCACATCACTAGATCTTGAGGTATATTGATTCCCAATTTACTGAGAAATTACCGTACTGATTTCCAAATTTGGTGTATAAGTTTACACTCTCATCAGCAATGGAAAAGTGTTCCCCTTACTCCACATCCTCTCCAGCATAAGCTGTCATTAGTATTTTTGATCTTAGCCATTCTGACAGGCATAAGATGCTATCTCAGAGTTGTTTTGATTTGCACCTATGAATTATTTTTAACCCTTTAGTGTTTTCATATCTTTCTAGGACACCAAATTTAAACTATTTACCTTTAAAAGCTAAACAAGAACATTTTTGTGAGCTGCCTTCATTCTTGATCTTAATTTGCTTCCAAATGATTATTTCCAAACATATTGCATTTGAGTTTACTGATTCTTTAGTTTGACTTATCCCACTATGATAGTTAATAGTATCAACACATCTGGAATCATTTAGGAAATAACTATCTGGGTATGTCTGTGAGGGGTTTTCGATAGTGATAGTTGAGCTGGGAAGATCTTCCCAATTGATGGACTTTGAAACCTTTAAAGACTATAACAACTCATGAACTTGGACTGAATATATTTTCTCTAAGAATTGGCTATGAGCCTATGTGAAAAGATGTAGACACATATGGTTAAAAGGTGATATGTTTCAGTATTGAGAAGGGGAAGACTTATGGTTAATTTGATTGTCAAAGTTGTTGTCATTCATGATGGGGATGAACCAAGGCTAGTCCCATGAGGGGCAGCCAGTGACGTGAGGTTCTGCAGGTCACCTGAGGGTGAGAGAAAGTCATATGCCATGTAGAAAGATCTTGGGTATAAAGTTTATTGGGGGGGGAGAAGAAGAGAGAAAGAAAGAGAAGAAAAAGGGGGAAGGAGAGAAAGAAGGGAGAAGGGAGAGATGTAGAAGCTGCCTCTTCAGAAAAAGGACAGACAGAAAGAGAGTAGGCTGGAGAGGAGGCAGAGATCTGCTTGCCTTGGTAGAAAGGCAGAGATTAAGAGTGGGCAGGGCTTGTCTCTTAAAGCGACAGGGTACCCAGGTGACAGGACAAGCCATCAGATTTACTTTTACAACAAAAGTGACAGGATCTAGAAGCATCCAGGAGAGAAGCCTGTGAAAATGTCTGTGGGGGATTTTCTAGATTGGGTCAAGTGAGATGGGAAGACTTCCCGCCATACAGACTGACAGGCACTTACACCACACACACACACACACACACACACACACACACACACACACACTATGGTATCCCAAGTCTTATGGACTGAAGTTCCAGACTGCACAAAGAAAAAGAAATGAGCTAAGCGCTAAGCACCAGCAGTCATCTCTCTACTCTTCAGTGTAAATGTAGTGTGATCCTGACTCATAATTTTACTGCCATGCAATAAACATCTTGATGGATTATATCCTCAAATTGTGAGCCAAAATAATCCTTCTCCTCCTCCAGTTGCTTTAGTGTGATATTTTTGTCACAGCAATGTGTAAAGTAATAATATATCAAATGTTAATTTCAACAAGTATTGTGTGCAGCTAAAAATTTTTTTCTTGATTTTTAAAATTATTTTCCAATCCTGCTGAATTTTCTTTGTGAATACCAAAACATTATTCTGTTTTCTTCAAACTCATTGAATTTCTTTAAATAACAGTTATATTCTATCTGAGAGTTCTCCTATACTGATCACTATCTGATAATTGTCTGTTACGTTACAAGGTGGTTTCTTAGTTTTAATACTCTCAAAGCTTTGTGACATCAACTATGAATTAAAAGATTATTTGGATGATGTTCTTCTTGCTGGGAGAAAATACCTGCTAAAAACATTAGGAGAGAAAGGGTTTGTTTTAGTTTATAATTTTAGAGGGTACAGTCCATCATAATAGGGATGGCATGGTGGCAAAAGCACAAAGCTACTTGCTCACACTTAGGTAAATACTAAAGCAGGGAAAGCCCAAATATGGTTACTCATCTGGCTTTGCCCTTTGTCTCTTTTTAGTCTGAGCAGCTAGCCCATAAGATGTTGCTACTCAATCAAAGGTGAGTCATCCCCTCTCAGTTAATTGTCTCTTGTAACACCCTGGCAGACATGCTCACAGGTGTGATTTATCAATGCCCCCAGGCATTTCTTGATCTAATTAAACTGCCAATCAAAGTTAACTGTCCCCAAGTATTAGGTATTTATTTCTGCCTTCTTAATGTAGATTTGTTTGTACCTGCTTTCTAGGAATGTAAGTAAACTCTTTTCTCTGAGCCTATATTCATTCCCACTATTACAACAATGAGTAAGAGTCTAGATAATAATTACCTAGACACACACTTATAACCAGGTTTCAACAACTTTTAATAATCTTTCAAAAATTAAACAATCTGTGGTTAAAAATATTGATTAAATAAGATCATTCATGACCTAATCCTCTCTAGAAATATACCCAAAGATCTCTCAAATAGGCATCTCCCAGTACAGTCAAGTTTAAAATTATGATTAACAACCATAGTTGATTTCTACTTTTAGTCTCTTATTGTTAGAAAAGATATATAGTTTCAGGTTTTTAAAGTTTAAACTTGTTCCATGGCCTAATTTGTAGTCTATTCTAAAGAATATTTCAGATTCAAAAAAATAAATGTATAAACTTCACCTGCTTGTTGACATACCATTTAAATATCTCTAATTCTATATTTTTCAATTTAGTGCTTGTTGTTTTTTTCAACAGATTTGTCAAATTGATGGAGGAGGGTCATCTGTCTATCTGTTACTTGCATTGGTTAATTAATAAAGAAACTGTTTGGCCCTCTGATAGGGTAGAATTTAGATAGACGGAGTAAACAGAACAGAATGCTGGGAGAAAGAAGCTGAGTCAAGGAGTCGCCATGATTCTCCCACTCCAGACAGATGCAGGTTACGATCTTCACTGGTAAGCCACCTCGTGGGCTACACAGAATATTAGAAAAGGGTTAGATCAATATGTAAGAGCTATCCAATAAGAGGCTGGAACTAATGGGCCAAGCAGTGTTTAAGTATACAGTTTCCATGTAATTATTTCAGGGCATAAGCCATGCGGGCGACCAGGTGCCAGAGATGCAGCCCCGCCGCTCCCTCAACATCAAATGATAAAATCAATGTTTGCAATTTCCCAATATTATTCTTTGAGAATTAACTCTCCTTTTAAATCTGACATTTTTTGTGTAAGATTGGATTCTCTAGTACTAGATGAATATAAATTCATCATAATGAATATTTTTATTACATAATCATTTGTTTTCCTTTGTACAAATTGTTGCCTTAAAGTCTATTTTTATCTGGGATGGGGTGATGGATCTTTTAGTAAGAGCATGTGAAGTTCTTGGAAAAGATCAAGGTTCAATTTTCAACATCCATGGCACCTCACCACCATCTGTAAATCCAGTTTCAGGGGAGCTATACATACGTGCAGGCAACACACTCAAACAGGTAAAATAAAAATAGACAAAACTTTTTTTTTTATTTTTTAGACAAAACTTTTTAAAGTGTATTTTGTCTCAAGTATATTCTTGCTCAATTTTTAGTCTTTTGAGGAAGAATATCCTTCCATTTAAATTTTTCTAATTCGTTGTGCTTTTACTGATGAAATCAGTTTCTCATAATCAGTTTATTTTCTTATTTAAACAATCTTTGTCTCACAACTGTTGAATTTTATATATTCATGATTATTGCTGAGTAATTATATATTCCTGTTATTTTGTTAAATTTCTTCCTGTTTTTTGAAAATTATTTGTTCCTTTCTTACAGTTATTTTCTTAATTTTCATATCATTTATTCTAATTTTCATCTACAATACTTTTCAAGTTTTGATTATTTAAGATTTTTCATTGTTTATAGCTGCTCTTCATGTGTATTTTAAATTGGTAAATGGTCTCATAATGGTCATTATCTTTAATTTTTTTCTGGATGTAGGGCTCTTACATTTATGTTTGCAAGGTCAGTCTTATATTAACACACTCCTTTTTATTTTGGTTTCTCTTATAAAATATTATTTCTTTTTCATTTATAGTTAATAGCTTTGAACAATATATTATATTTAGTTGTATATTTTAGTAGGGTGATCTGTCAGCCTTTATCTAATTTGCTATCTAATTTTTCATCACATATAAGAAGTCTGTTCTGAATTGTGCTGTTAGCCTAGTGGAGAAATAAATGTGTCTTGGCATTTTTCCTTTGCCATTTTATTCCTCCTTTTATTATTGTGAGATAGAATTTCTCTGTGTAGCCCTGGCTATCCTGAAATTTGCTCTGTAGACCACATTGGCTCAAATTCTAAGAATGATGTGGGAAGTTCCCTATGTATGCCGTGAATATGTTTTATTACCATGTGTTAATAAGGAAACTGTTACAGCCAATGGATTAGCAGAGTAAAGCCAGGTGGGAAATCTGAACAGAGATAGGTAGAGATCCTTCTACCTTTGCCTCCCAAGTGCTGGATTACAGGTATGTGCCACCACCACCCAGCTTTCCCTTACCATTATAAGAATTCTTTGGTGGTATTTTCTGTTTGAGAGTTTATACATAACAATTTGTGGTTAAGATAATTTCTGATCTTTCTAAACTTTAGATAAATTTTGATCTATTATTACACTAATGATCAATTTCTTTCTCTTCTCTGAGCCATCTGGAAGCCACTTCTGACACCATATATGTTATCATATATGTGTGAGAAATCTATTTGTTTATTTTACTCTATTTTTGTCTGAATTGGATTTAAAACATTTCTTCAAGTGCACAAGTTTTTATTCTACTTGATATAGATAAATTTTCAGAATTCTGATTGCATTTGTTTCCAATTTTTAAAATTAGATTTATTTACTTCATGAGTATCTATCTTTATTTTGCATACTTGAATGAATGTACACCATGTATGTGCCTGATGCCTTCAGATTTCAGAACACGGCATTTGGATCCTCTGAAAATGGAGTTATAGAATGGTTGTTAGTCACCAGATAGGTGTTAGGAGCCTATATCAGGTTCTTTCCAAGAGAAGTAAGTACTTTTAACTCCTGACCAATCTTGCCATTCTCCTGATTTTTGTTTATACAAAATTTAAAATATGTAATTTGTTCTTGTCTGGACTTTGCATTAAAGAATAGAGTTTAATGATTTATGTATATGTATATGTACGTATTACATATATGATTTCATTATTTTTATATCATTGTTTTAGTTAGGGTTTCTTCTGTTTTGGTAAAATATCATGTTCAAAGTGACTTAGATAGGAATAAATTAATTTCAGGTTATGGATTGTTATAACAGTCCATCATCAAAGAAAGTCCATGCAGTAACTCAAATAGGGCAGGAATCTGGAAGTAGTAGCTGATTCAAAGGCCATGGAGGAGTGATTCTTACTGGTTTGTTCTTTATGAATTATTCAGCCTACTTTTAGAGATACTCCCCAGGACTATGTAATTGGTGGTGGCAACATCAAGAATGGGCTGTTCTCTCCCACATCAGTCACTAATCAAGAAAATGCCTTACAGGTGTGGCTCACAGATGAACATGGCGTTGACATTTTCTTGATATTTATGGAACTAAGTGAAATTAAAAATACAACACAATAAAACTGGGACAAAAAAGGTTGCAAGAAGGAATTTTATAGTTCTAATTGTCTACATTCAAAATTCAGAAAGAGAACAAATAAATGACTTAAAGATACAACTCAAGAATGGGGGAAAAGAACAAATCAAACCAGTAGATGAAAACAAATAATAAAACCCAAAGCAGAAATTAATAAAATACAAAGAAAACTGTTATGCCAATTACAAGGATGGACCTGCTTGTTTGTCCCAGCTGCCCAGAACCAAAATAATCTCACAGAAACCATATTCATTAAAACACTGCTTGGCCCATTAGCTCTATCTTCTTATTGGCTAACTCTTATATTAATTTCTATTAGTCTCTTAAATTAATTTCTATTTAACTCTTCTATTAATTGCTATTAATCTTTATGTTGCCACATGGCAGTGGCTTATCAGCAAAAATTTGGCATGTCTGTCTCTGGTGGCCCCATGGTGTCTCTCTGGCCTCACTCTTCTTTCTCCCAGAATTCAGTTCTGTCTTCCCTGCCTACCTAAGTTCTGGCTTATCAACAGGCCAAGGCAGTTTATTTATTCATTAACAGTAATGACAGCACACAGAGCTCCCACATCACCTCCACTTTTTCGTTTAAATTAAAAGGAAGGCTTTAACTTTAACATAGTAAAATTATACATAACAAAACAGGTATGAAATAAAAATTACAGTTACAATATTTATATCTATTTTATCTTTTATCATAACTAAGGAAATCTATATTATCACTATCTATTCTTCAACTCCAAGACTTCAGAAGGGTATAATATTAGTTAAGTAAACAGGAAGTGCATTGCCAGCAACTTCCAGAACTCTAGAATTGACAGAGACATCTTGCTGCCTGGCTAGTTATCCAAAGTTCTTCTGTACCATTGGGGCATCCATCTTCAGCCTACAGGCCCATAGTATCCAGCAGACTTTTCCATGAAGCACAGTTCTACCTATATTGATAGTTTTCCAGTCGCTTTCTTCAGTATCCTGCAGAACATCTCACAGACTCTTTCATGAAGCAGGAACCCCAAAGGATTGTCTGACCGTTAGGCAAGTTCAGCAGTCATTTCTCTGTGGATCCTGCATCTACATTTCATCTAAAAACTCTATAAGGATTCTCTTCAATGCCCATCTTCCTCATGAAGTAATTGGTGTTGCCAGAAGCAGATATGTCTCATTGTCATGAAAAGTCCTGTTATTAAAACATTTTGAATGCCATATTCTGAAGGTCTCTGAAAGATTTGAAGAATATCTATCTAACTGAAATATATCTCTATATATCTAAAAAATGTAATATGACTACAAACTTGACTATTATAGATGATTATTTATTAACTTATATTTCTTAATTATACATTATATTTTTAAATGAACTAGACAATCACAATAACTTAATCAAGATCAGAAATATATATAACAAAATTGACCTTAAATTTGTATCAATAAACCAAGATCCATACCAGTACAAATTATTCATATCTATATCATATCCCCTTTAAATGTAAATAAATATTTATAGAAAATATTTTGGAATATGGGTGTAGTTATTTCTCTCCATGCTGCTTCCTGATGTTTACTGAGTGAAGTATTTTCTGAGGGTATTTTTTGGGTGTTCACAGTGACCTTTCAGGGGTCTAGCAAACCAAATTGTCTATATGCAATCCACAAGTTCTCATCTTCTGTGAAAACAAAAGAAAAATCTCTTTTCCCAAGCAACATATCCTTACATCCAAATTTGGAAGTCATGGTACTTTTAGAACATATATGCTGTTTTAGCTTAGCATCCCATACTATAAAATTTCTCTCTGTGCTTATTAGCTCCTTTACAGTCAAAAATTCAAAGAAAACACAATAATATCTATAATCCAGACTCTCTGTGTATTCACCATCTTTATGTGTGGCTTATTATTCTTTATTCCCTTTAATCTATGATTATCTGTTCTCTGTCTCTTTAAAGACTTTACCATTTTTAAGTATTAACATAATTTTATGACTCTCTATACTCTTTCTCTTCTCTTTTCTAAGCCTATGTACATTTATCTAACCTTGTGACCCATTTAGAGATCTTTTATATCTGAATCTGTCCTATTGTGAATCTGTAATTCTTTACTGTTTTGAAGAGTTTTTAAAATGCTAAGCAGCTTGATTGCAGCTGTTCTGGATGCTGGTTCCACCTCTCTTGAATTTTAAAGTGGTGGAAGCATCACTAGTGTTAGCTCTGGGGCTGCCAGGCAGGAGCCATGATCAGCACTCCAATCCTGAGAATGAGTGTGCAGAACATAAACCCTTTTTATCTGAGTCACAGAAAAATCTGCCATGCAGAGCACTGTGCAGCCTGGGAACATCTCTGTGTATGGTGGCAGAAATTAGCCATGCTGTCCTGCTTGTGCACACCTAGTAGACCTGATCCTGCTGCCTGCACAGGAGAGGATCACTGAGCTGGTCTCAGCTACTTTCCTTAAGCAAGCTGCAGAAATCTGCTCACAAACCCCTTCCAAATGCTCCGACTCTCTCAAGAGCCAGAGGTCACAATAGCAGCATAGCCCAGACATCCAGCATTTTAAAACTTCATGCCTTTTTTTCTTTTGTTATGGCTGAGTCAGGAAAACCTCTAGGAAAACCTCTTTCCTAGCAAAGAAAACCGCTTATAATTCACAATCCCAGAGAACTTGGACAAACAAAAAGGACCCTAAGAAAGACATGAATAGATCTAAGTAGGAAGGAGAAAATGACAAGATCTCTTGAGTAAATTGGGAGTGTGGGGGTCATGGGAGAAGATAGAATGGGAAAGGGGAGGAAGAAAAGGGAGTGGAGAAATATGTATAGTTCAATAAAAAACAATAAAAATTTCACAAAAATTGTTGTCTAAATGCACATATGAAGAAAGTCCTCTTATACAGAAATTCAAAGTTCTCTCTTCATAAAATTAGCTAATATCAGATACTTGAGCAATACCTAGTTTTACTAATATGATCTTAGTACCAAGGATTTTCATGTTACTTTTCTATGTCTGTTTTTATTATGTAAAATGGGATTAAAATTAGAATCCTAGAGTGGCTGTGAAAATGAGATGAGAGAATACATGGGAAAAGGTTAGCAATGTATTTGATATATAATAATGCATTTGTAATTATATTATGGTAATTTAATTTCTAAAATAACCATATCTTAAAGCTTTGCATATAAGTATGCATATATACATATCAAACTTTGGTGTCATTTTTAAGTTCCTACTAGAAATAGACTGTGAATTTTCCATTTTTCTCTTTTAGTGCAATTAATTTTTACAATATGTATTTAGTTATAAGTTGAACTGAACTGCATGATACTGGAAATTTGAATGATTAAGGGGGAAAAGTAAAGATAATATGTAAGTCCTTTAAAGGCAACTAATTATTTCAACAGAAGGCTCTATACAAATATATAACAATGCTAATATTCTATTTGTCTAAAGTCATATATATTTTCTATAAAACTCCTGCCATCAAGAATAAAAGCCTACTGAAATAATATTTATTATTATTGTTCTGTGTGTATGTGTGTGTATAAACAGAAACCTTTCCTTATTATTTTATAATCTACTTTTCCTCCTCAGTAGTTATTCTTCTAGAGGTCTTAACAGTACTGGTAAACATACATCCCATAGTTAAAGCATAATCACATGTGCTATTTTAAAAAATGAGCTCTTAAAATTTGATTTTCAAGGTTTAGCACCATGATCATTTTTATTAATTCCCTTTTACTTGTGCAGCCAAATGAATCTAAAGCTGATTGTTGAGAACAAAATATCTGAATAGAAATCACATTTCAGTTGTCAGACTATTGCTTGATAATTGACTTTTTGCTTTAAGGATGGATTATAGATTATGGTCACTTCAATGTATGCTATAAAGAAATATCTGTTTAGCAATTTTACATACATTTTAGAATGATTGCAACTTATATATTTTTAATTTACTCTTTCTTTTCTTAAAATTAAATTTGTTTTGTTTATTGTAATAACCAAGAAAATGAAACACTATCACAATGTATTTCAAGTAATAATATTTTTGACACAAAAGATCTTTTGGGGCAATGAAAAGAACTGTGATTAATATCTAGAAAACATGCTGTTTATATATGTATTCTTGTTTGGATTTTAAATATATTTAAGCTTGTAATTGATATTAATGATTGTTACTAAGCATATCAAAAACTAGCATGTTGTAATTTTATCAAAACTTTCAATAAAATGCTTTTAATAGTAGAATTTATGCAACAAATAATGCTAGGTTACAATATTTAACTGCTTGTAGAATACAGCTAGCACCCAGGAGGCTAATTTGTTTGCATTAGTTGGTCAGGTCAACTGCTTAAAAAATGCAGATTGTAGAACTACTGGTAGATTGCATTACATGATTTAAATAAATAGTGGCAATTTGTCAATGTCATCTTAACTTCAACATTTCCTTTGAAACATCAGGAAACAGTAATTCCCACTAAACTGACCTTTTATTTTTTTTTTTATGTGATGACCTAGATCTTGTTCTTAGTAGATCATTCTTGTAAGTCTGTTACAATTTATTTTCAATAAGCATTCTTTCAGAAAGTAGAGTAAGAGGACAATGGAAAGGTTTTTTTTGTTGGAATCCAAGTGAATTAAATGTTGAAAATATTGGATTTAAAAAAATTAATCTTTTTTTCTGATACAATTCCAAAAGATTTGTAAACAAGATTTTTGGGATCTTTTGGTGTGTGTGTGTGTGTGTGTAGATGGAGGGTGAGTGGTATCCTATATATGTGGTATCATATTTATTTTTCAACATTTATTTTCCTGGACACAGTTCTTTTCTGTGTTTTATTTAATTTTATTTTTGATATTCATTATTTTTTATGAAGTAGATATTGTGAATAGTGTCTACCCAAAATATCAATGTAGATATTTAGTTAGCTTATTAATGTAATCCAAAATAAAACACCAGAGGAGATAGAAAAGTATCATACTCTTCTATCTTCTGATGCAGAAAATAAACAGACATAATTCTGACAACAAATGTTACCTCAATCACATCCTGCTAAAATAGAAAGTATTGTTTTGTTACTTGGAAAAAGTCGTGGTACTCAAGAATGAGGAATCAAATTTGATTTAAGGCTTCATTTTATTTATTGCTCTTGTCACATGTTTTCTGAATGCCTACCATTTATACCAAGAAATGAACTACCTGAAGCTCATCCTTTTGAAGTCTACTATCTAAAAGAAAGGAAATATGTTTAACATAGTTACCAAACAGTATAAATTGATAACTTTCAAGTTATTTAAGTCTTTTGAAGGAAAATACAAGTGCCTAATTGTGAGAGTTAGCGATGACAAGCTGATGAATATTTTGAGTGAAAGCCAAGAAAACACTCTGTGAGAAAACATTTAAGCTATGACTTATAAAAATGTGTAGAAGTAAATTTAGGTAGGCAGGAAAGCATTGTGGCAACAACAAAAGTATGTGCAAAGTCCCAAAATAGGAAGCACATAGGTTTGTGCCCCTAAAAAGGGTCACTGTAATGTGCAGTAAGTGAAAGATAGGACGAATGACATGAATTTCGGTTTTCTTTAATATCTGAATAACATCCCATTGTATATATGTACCACATTTTCATTATCCATTTATGAGTTGGTTTACAAATGGTGCAGCCACTATGGAAATCGGTACAAAGGTTCCCCAAAGCTAGAAACAGAGTTACCCATGAGTTAGCTATATCACTACTGCACATATTCTCAAAGGACTTTTTTTTATTACTCTAATATGATGTCTTACTACAGAGAAGCTTGCTCATCAACACTCATAGTTGCTCTAATCACAATAGTGAACAAATGGGAACAGCCTATATATTCATCTTTCTTTTTTTAATTTTAAGCTTTATTTAATAGACTTTGAAGTTATATTGGTAGTATTCAAATTTGATTTAACTTTTTTCCTTCTTGGTGAACTTAATCCTTGAGTTTTATAAAATGTCTCATTGTTTACAGCAATGCTCATTGACTTTAAAATTATTTATTCTTTTTTCTTATGTGATGCATTAACTACTCTATATTTTTTATCCACTAGTGTAAGCATCTCTATTTTCAACCTCTTCCTTTCAGTCAATCTGTTCCTTAATGCTAAATATATGATGTTTGATTTGGTGTACTTTTTTTATTTTCATGTGTTCTGATATGGATTATTGATATTTAATACAGTTTTTGATATCTTTATTTATGTCTCATATTTATCATTTGTTCAATCTTGTTCAATTAATTATTTTATCTTTCTCTTTTCCCATATTAATATGGGTTTGTTAAATCTATTTTTATTAATATATATTTTTGTTTTTCTAGAACATATATTCTTTATATTATTGTTATGAATTTTATCTACACATATATGGAATATGTAAGATATATAAGACATTATATTTAATTTATAATTTATTCATATATATAAATTTATTAAATATTTTTAATAATCTTCATTATTCCCACTTCCTTTACATGATTCAATTTCAGATAACATTTTAGAATTTGAAGACTTATTAACTGTGTAAGGTTGTACATGTTCCCAATTTTTGTCTTTAAGCAGTTTTCTTACATTAATTTTATTTTCTTTTACAAGATCTGGAATCCTTCAATCTCTTTCTTATTTTAAATTTACTATTCTATAACTGAGGAGCTGGCTTATACAGTAAATTTTTTTACCAAGCATCTTACTTTATATACTCAGTACTCCCCCAAAAGCTGCATGTACCCCATGCATGCCAATATAGCCCAGTCCTGTGAACTGCAGAAAGAGGAGGATCAATGGAGATTCCAACCTAGACTGGGGTTCAGTTACAGACCCTGTTTCAAGGATATAAAGCAGAAAGTGATAGAACATTTAATTCATTATCCCCAGGCTTCCACACGCTTGCACAGTGTGAGCATATAACACATACATGCACAAAAATCTGTTATTCCATTTCTTCTTGACACTTATTTTTATCATAAAATCCAGCCATGTCTTCTTACTTCTTGCTCCCTTAATATTAATATAAGCTTTTTTCTACTGCTATTCATTTAGCACTGTTTTGTAAAGGTTTCCCTAGATGCGCTTTATATTATATTTTCCCATTGGGTATTTGCAGTCAAATTTTGATGGTTTAGCTTGAAATATTTCTAAGTGTTGAAAGTTTCTGTCTTATATACATATGTAAAAGCGTATTTTAGGTATTACATTAAGATCATCCTTTTTTCATCCTTCATAAACTGTAATTACATAGGCCTTACAACTTTGGGCAACATTTTATCTATCCCTAACATTCTTTTGGTGTTTTCTGTCATTTCTTCCCTTAGAATTTTCCTTAGAATTTTAGTATAAAAATTATGTAGTGGCTTCTCTTCCTGAGGTTCTTTTTCTCCTAAACTCTGTTAAACCATCAAAGAAAAGAATGCATCCTCAGCATGTAGCCCATGCTTACCCAAGAATCAGATCACTCCCTGTAGAGTAAAAATGGCAGAGAATATCATGATTACTTCCATATTCTACCATGTCTTTAAGATACTTTGCCTTTCAAGTTTGGACTGTCTTGTTTGCTTTCTGATTATTTTAGACAGTTTATTTACTTAAATTGTTTATTGTGTATAGTTATTTTGGCTAAATTTTATTTCTAATACAATTATTTCAGTCATATTGAGAAAAAGGAATCCTCAGCTTGTGTACTTATATGTTATATCCATCAATTTTATAATTTGATATAAATAAAAAATAAATAAAAACAAAATGCTTTTCATAATACTAAAGGCATCAAGGCCACCCTAACCAAGGAACTAGTTCCAGGACAGCCAAGGCTATACAAAGAAACCCTGCCTCAAAATAAAAAAATCAATTCCAAAGGTTCTATAGAACATGCACATATTTTCTATAAAAAGTGTAGCCTTCATCTTCACATTGTTCTCTAATTAAGTATATGTAAGCACAAAAATGTCAAATACATGCTCAAACTAGAGTGATTCTAACTTCAAATCACAGGACAGCTTCATTATGCTGCCTAAGAAACATAAGAAAACAGTATTTTAATAATTATTTGGGGTATAGTTATATTATTTTATATGTATGGTGTTTTGCCTGCATGCATTTCTATGTACCACCTCTGTGCATAGAACCAGAAGAGGGTGTTAGATTCCCTGGAACTAGAATGCTGGCAATCAAATACAGGTTTTCTCATGGAGCAACCTGTGCTCTTAATCACTCAGCACTGAGCAGTCCCCCCTGCCCCAAACTACTTTGTCTTAAATAAGTACATTTTATCTTTGTTTCTTTTATGCCACAAATATTTTTATATACGATTTCTTAAAATGTTAAATTCATTCAAGTTGCACAGAATATGTATATCTATTTCACTTGATCAAGAAATATCTTAGGATTTATTTCTTGAAAAAGGCAGACGATAACTAATCACTCATTTGGGTTGAATTTTTTTTTTGCAGGGATTTTTTTTATTATTTTTTACTTTGTTCTTTAGGGATCCACCACCCAACTTTCACATAAATACTAGGAAAGTTATTCTTACCTATAAATATCCAGCTTTAGCTTGGATATTTTTTTTATTGAGAAAAGGAAAAAAACAAGTTTCTGCCTCCTCCCAGCCTCCCATTTCCCTCCCCCTCCTCCCACCTTTCTCCCCCTCCCCCTACTCCTCTCCCCCTCCCTCTCCAGTCCAAAGAGCAGTCAGGGTTCCCTGCCCTGTGGAAAGTCCAAGGTCCTCCCCCCTCCGTCCATATCTAGGAAGGTGAACATCCAAACTGGCAAGGCTCCCACAAAGCCAGAACATTAAGTAGGATCAAAATCCCATGCCATTGTCCTTGGCTTCTCATCAGCCCTCATTGTTCTCCATGTTCAGAGAGTCCGGTTTTATCTCATGCTTTTTCAGTCCCAGTCTAGCTGGCCTTGGTGAGCTCCCAATAGATCAGCCCCACTGGTGAGGTAACCCAGACCCAAAAAGATGAACATGGGATGTACTCACTCATAATTGGTTTCTAGCCATAAATAAGGGTCACGAAGTCTACAATTGGTGAACCTAAAGAAGCTAAATAAGAAGGTGAACCCAAGGAAAAACATATAGTTATTCTCTTGGGTTGAATTTTATAAGTAAAACTTATTGTCACTTGGCAATTCCCATGAGTTTGTCACATAATCCTGCTCATCCTATTTCAAAATGCTTAGTAAATTGTGTCCATGTAGTCCAGAAACCCATTAAGTGGTTGAAAAGTAATATGTTTATCCATGTGTCTGATTATCTTGGCCAAGAACTTGGTGGCAATCTGTTGCTATGTATTTAATCTCAGCACTCCAGGGAGGGAGGCAGGCATATCTTTGTGACTTTGAGCCTAACCTGATCTATATAGAGGGCTTCATAACAGCCAAGGCTACGTAGAGAGTCCCTGTCTCAACAACAAAAACTCAGTGGCTATAAGTATGTATAGTATATACCTAAGAATAAAGCTAGTTATTCATGAGGAAATTTGTTTCATTTCATTTTTAGTTTTATAACTAGTTGAAAATTCTAGTATATATATTCCCCTGCAATTCTGAAAAGCTTTACTTTCCTCTATTTCTCACTTAACCTTTACTTTTGCCTTAGGCTGTAGATAGAGCAAGTGATTGAAGGCAGAGTAAATAGCAGTCATGGATAATTTAATTCAAAATTTTGTGTAGAGATTGGACAAGGGAAATGAAATCCTGATAATATACCTCTATTCCTCTACCTCTGACCAGAAAATGACCCACCTCTTTCAGGAATGATCATTCTATTCAAATAGTGAACAAGCCAACTCCTTCAGGGATGGTCATTCTATTCAAATAATAAATGCTTTAAAATATTTCTACTTGGAGCAAGAATTAGGAAGATGGCATCTTTTTTCACCATCCAGATCATGCACATCCCCTCTGGCAGCCAAGGCAGTGACAAAAGACCCATCTAAATAAAACACCCCTCTAGGCATAGTTGGTGAAATAATAAAGCTATCTTCTATAATGTGTGGCTATATTACATGATGGTTAATTACATTGTTATGACTATACTTAAGAGTAACATGTAAATGATATCAATGATATCCCAAAAAGAAAATAAAAACTATCAATCCTATTTTGTGAAATTTTATTATAAAGAGGAGCAACATTTCACTGAAAGGTACTAACAGGTAAGCAGGAGGATATTATATACCGTGTAAAAACATTTAGCATTTTTATCTCCTATATTTTTTCTTCATCTAATGAGGAAAAACTTATGCAGAAAGGAAAAGATAAGAAATGATATTCCTGAGTAATATGCATCTCAAAGAATTAACTATAATAAGAAATAAACCCCTGGACCTTCATTCAGCATCTCACATCTTCAGTATGTTCTTTTATTGAATTAGGTTGGTCTAAATTTCAAAATATAGCTCAGACACGTGGTGAAATACTAGTTTAAATTGTGTTGCATTCGTTTATGCCGTGGAATATTTGTTCAATGTTGCAAAAAATGTGTTGCATTCATTTACTTGTAAAGCTGTGTTACTTTGCCTGTCTAAAACACATGATTGGTCTAAGAAAGAGCTGAACAGCCACTAACTAGGCAGAAGAGGGATAGATGGGACTGTCAGGTAAAAAGAAGAAATAAAAGAAGAAAACTAGGCTCAAGAGAGAAGAGCAATAAGTGGGAAAAGGAGGAAGAGAATACTCCAAAGGTCAGTCACACAGCCAGCATGGAGTAAGAAGGAAATATATATCATATATATATATGATAATGGAATGTAAAAAGCCCAGAGACAAAACGTAGTTAAAGAGAAATGGAATAATTTAAGTTAAAAAGGGGGCTAGAAGCAAGTCAAGCTAAGGCCAGAAGAATAAGTCTTCATTTGTTTATTTGGGAGCTGGGTGGCAGGTCCCCAAAGAGTAAAAAACAAACAAACAAGAAAAAAGTCCACGGATACGTTACCCTTTCTGTTGCCATTGTCTCTGCCAAAACTGCATGTTATCGTGATTACTGTAACCTAATATCCTATTAAGCGGTCTCTCTGGAAACTGTATTTTCTGCTTAAAATACTTCATGACCTTCCATAATACTTAGAAAAATAAAACATAATACCGTAGTAAGCTCTATATCAACTCAATGAACAGTCATGAATAGGGAAAAAGTATAATTAAAACAGAGCTATGCTTTGTTAGGCCATCGTGAAGGTAGAAGCAAGTTCAGAAAGCTACTCTTTTGAGTGACTATTCTCAGTCATTGCATCAGGGAAAGGTCACGGAGAAATAGACCACTGAGGAGTCTGTAAGGTGATATTCACAAGGTGATGGGATGAGGATGCAGTAGACACACCTGTGCACCACAGGGACACTGATTTAACAGCATTGCACAGACAAAGTCCTCTTAGAGACATCCACAAATCAGCTAAAAGGTCTTACTTTTCAGACAAATACCAAAGCATCTGAGTCAAAGCCAGTTAGAAAATTTCGGGAACACCTCCACCATATATTTTCTCCTTGGTTAATTAATGTGCAATAAAGAGAAAATTCTCAACATCTAGTTTCTCCCTCACAAATGAAATGGAAGTAAACACAATATTCAGACATTTTGGTGAACGAAATATTTTAAAAGGAAAGTTTGTTTTTCTGGTATATCCACATTGACAGGAAAAATGATCATGTGCCTCACTACAAAAAAAAAAAAAAAAAAAAAAAAAAAAAAAAAAAAAAAAAAAAAAAAAAAAAAAAAAAAAAAACCAACTCAAACAAACAACTAAAAACCCAAAACCAAATAACAAAAAAGCAAAGCAATGGCAATTTGTACTTTCAAAAATATCACTAGTCTAATCACTTTCTCCTGCTCCATGTGAACACAGAAGGAAAAAACTACAACCCTTGATGTCTTGTGTGAAGGCTGAGTCGGCACAAATATCCAAAATTATGGTTTGTGGGACCAACTAGAGAGATTTCGGTTTGCCTATCTTAGAGATTTGGTAGGACTTAGCTACTTTAACTACATGTGGACTGATGAAAACAAAGACAAACAAGGAGTCTTTGTTGTAATAGGAGAGGCGGGGCTGCGTCCCCGGCACCTGGGGCCGCCTGGCTAGCTTATGCCCCGAAATAACAACACACAAACTGTATTCTTTTAAACACTGCCTGGCCCATCAGTTTCAGCCTTTTAACCCATTTCTAATAATCTATGTAGCACCTTGAGGTGCGCTTACCAGGAAAATTCTAGCCTACGTCCATCCTGGGTCGGAGTTCATTGAGTCT
>NW_004949111.1:5836305-5853174 GCF_000317375.1 Microtus ochrogaster
CACCTATGTTCTAACCAATAAAATGGGCCAAGACAGTTTCTTTATTTTTTAACCAATGACCTTCCTCCATCAAGTCTTGCTGCTGATCTAAAGTACCAATAATTCAGGATAGAGTCACTGGGACCACTTAATGGTCACTCTTTGGAGAAGAGTAGAATTGGGAATCTGTTCAATATTCTTGATTTTACACAGACTACCCAGAGGGTCAATTTCTGTCTCCCCAAAAATGAAGTCTTCATAAAATTATGTCTTCTGTCAGATGAGAAGAAATTATAAATGGGCCATTAGGTTGTTATCCAGGAGGTGAGGAAAGAACACAGAAGTATTAAGAATTAAAGGGGAATAATAGAATTGATTGGGTTAAGTTGAGGTGGGAGGTGAGAGGTGGGAGGGTAAAGTAGAGGAGATAATATGCATGAGTTAAAGAAGTTACCCTATAACTGGATGAAAACACCCATACTAAGCATCACAGGCTAAAAAATGAAATTCCTAGAGCGAGGAATAGTCTATATCTTATGAACTTGTTGCCTAGTGAGATCTATAGGCCCCCAAGTATTATATACTACTGGCAATCTGGGAGTTCCTCTACATAAATTGATTATAAGAACTATTGCTGAAGACTTCATATGCTTGAGTCACAGAGCATGAAGATATGAATCTGGCACTCACTTGGAAACTTCATCCCCACTGGCTTGGTTCAGATTGTTGGAAGGTGCTATGCACACTATTATAAGAGAAAGGTAATAATTTGTCTCACTAAACTATGAATCCTGAGAACTACAGTAAAAACTGTACTTGTAGGTGGCGCATGCCTTTAATCCCAGCACTCGGGAGGCAGAGGCAGGCGGGTCTCTGTGAGTTCAAGACCAGCCTGGTCTACAGAGCTAGTTCCAAGACAGGCTCCAAAGCCACAGAGAAACCCTGTCTCGAAAAACCAAAAAAAAAAAAAAAAAAGATGTGCTTAATAGTGCAATAGTGGCAAAAAAACATCAGGAGAATAACCAACAATGCTCTGGTTGAATTTTTGTCCCACTCCTCAAGAAACTTATACTTGACACCACTGTGTGGTCAAGACTCGGTGACTAGGAAGGTCATAGACCTTAGGAGAGAAAGTACTACTATTTTACTGAATAGAATGAAAATGAGTCTTAATGATTTTATTTATAGTCATAGAATAAATAAATTTCTTAATCTTCATCAGAGATACTTCTATCTACTCTAGATTCTGATTAACACAGATGTACATAACTGGCCAAGATGCAGAGAATAAAAGACTAAAGAATAAACAGTATTTTACATACTAACCACAGCTTCCCCCTCCTTTTTCTCCTCCCATTCCCTCTGCCACATTCACTCTGCACCCCATCCACTCGTGGATTTCTGTTCAGAAAAGGGCAGGTCTCCCATGAATATTGACAAAGCATAGCATATTAAGTTGCAGTTAGACTAAGCACCTCCGCTCATATTAAATCTTGACAAGGTACCCCAATATAAGGAGTAGACTTTTTAAAAGCTAGTAAAAGAGTCAGAGACAACCTCTATTCCCACTGTTAGGAGTACCACAAGAAAACCAAGCTACACAATTGTAACATATAAGCAGAGTGCCTAGGTAAGTCTCATGAGGGATCCCTGACAGTTCAGTCTTGCTGAGCCCCTCAGAACGCAGGTTAATTGATTCTGTGGGCATTCTTGTGGTGTTCTTGACATCTCTGGTTCCTACAATCCTTATTCTCTCTTCAGTAGGATTCCCTGAGTTTTGCCTAATGTTTGGCTGCGTGTCTCTGCATCTGTTTTCCTCAGTTTCTGGAAGAAGTATCTCTAATGTCTACTAGGGTAAGCACCAATCTCTTAGTATAGTAGAATATTGTTAGGCAACATTACATTGACAATTTTTTTCTCCAGTGATGTTTGATTCCATCATAGGTCTCTGGGTCATCTACTCTCTAGTTCCTGGCACTTCAGGCAGTGTCAGGGGTGAGTTCAGTCTCATGGCATGAGTCTCGAGTGAGACAAGTCATTGGTTGGCCCACTCCCTCAATTTCTGTGGCACACTTACCCCAGCATGTCCCATACGCAGGGCAGACTGAATGTCAAAGGTTACCACTACAAGTATTGCCTGATCATAGGAAATAGTCAGTACAAGCTATGTATCCACTATTGCTAAGAGTCTTAGCTGGTATCATGCTTGTAGATTCTTGGGAGTTTCCCTTGCTATCTGATTTTCTGAAATCTGTTTTGTTTCAGTAAAAATATTCAAAATCCTTTTTTTCCATCTCTTTATGATGCAGAGATTACATATATATTACATATAAAAATATGTTCATATATATTTATAATTGTCATTACCTATTATCACCTTCCTGTGCAAAAAAAAATAATTCTAATTCTGCTTTCATATCTTTTAATTTTATATTCTTGCCAAATACTTGAAGATAAATAAATCTAGGGATAAAATGAAACTAAAGCACTCAGCATGTTCTTTGTGATCCTTTCTACTAATGAACTCAATATGAGAAAATTAATATCACTTTCAATAACGTTATATATGTACTTATGGAGGAGAAGGTATGAAAGATAAAAATTATATTAAAAATGTGTTTGTCTATATGATAAGATAGAATTACTGTGTAAATGAAGAGTTCAGAAGGCCCTTTATAGATGGTGTCAGGAGACAAATAAAATTCAAATGCCATCCTTTCACAATCTTGAGGAAAAATCAGTAACTGTCAGTATTTATTCCTATGCTTTCCCTCCAGTGTTTCTCCCTACACAGCCACACAGCATGTAATCTAACCAATGCATTCAGGAGGAAATGCTCTTACCATTTCATCTAGTCTCTGCTTTAGACTGATAATATGACTATTACATGCACATATCCCACAACTTCAATATATTTGGAATTAACAAAAAACATGGTTAGAGATTATTTCGCAAACCACTAAGTTAAAAACTTTGAGAATATATTTCCCCATTCAGGATAACCACAATAAGACTAAATAGTTCTGAAAACAAATGCAAACGGTTTATTTATTGTCTTTTTTGTTGTCTAGATATTATTTGGGTTGGGGAAACTCAGATGAAAAAAAATGCTTCCATCATGTTTCCTGTGGGCAAGTCTGTGGGATGTTTTCTTGATTAATGATTGATGTGGGAGGGCCCATTGTAGGTGCTGACATGTCTAGGCAGGTGGTCCTGGGATGTTTAAGAAAGCAAGCTGAGTAAGTCACAAGGAGCTAGCCAGGAAGTAAGGTTCTTCCATGGTTTCTGCCTCCAGATTTTGTTTGATTTCTATGACCTGACTTTCCTTCATGAAAGACTATATATTTCAAAGTGAACTAGACTATTTTCTCCCCAAGTTTCATTTGGTCATGGTATTTATAACAGTAATAGAAATCTAAAACAAGTACAAAAATGAACACTTAAGGGTTAAAAATAAATTCTCAAAGACATCTAATATTTCATGAAGTATAAATTTTATAAACTTGATGTGGGTTATCTCTGTGTTTATACAGCTTAATTTCAATTAATGTAATTTAAATTGGATGCAATTAAAATTGATACAGTTGAAATCAAAATTAAAATAAAAAGCACATTAAGATGGCTCACTGGGTAAAGGTACTTGCTTCCAAGCCTGATGACCCAAGTTTAATCCCTGGAATCCACATAGTGAAAGGAGAGAGCTTATTCATGCAAGTTGTTTTCTGACTTCAACAGGTTCATTATGGCATAAACCTACACACACACACACACACACACACACACACACACACAATGTAATTTTTAAATGACACTAAGATTCTGAAAAAGCTACACACATATTTAAATTAAAAATTCAATCTATGCAGAAGGAATTTGGTTGGATTTTATTATAAAGAATTTTATTTTAAAAAAATTATCACATTTTTATTTTTTCAGTTTGTGTTCATGGGTGTGGATGTGCACATATGGAGGTCAGAAGACAGCTTTTCAAAGTTGGTTCTCTTCTTCCAGCATGTGGGGCCTGGGGATAACTAACATTTCCTTTCAGACTTAGTGGGAGGCAGCAGCTTTATCTGGTGAGCCCTCTCTGTGGACATGTGTTTCATTTATCCATTCTGTTACATTGTTCCTGAGTTTTGTCTTGCCTACTTGCCTAAATGGGAATCTCAGCAGGACTGTGTAGAGGAAACAACAGAACAAGTTATTAAAATTAGAGTTGACTACAGACAATTCAGTTGTTCACAAATTGCCTCCTGAGTTCTATAACTTGTTCATTCATTTGTAGTTATATTTCCACATGCAGCAAAAAATTCCATAGATTAGATAGATAATATTTCCTTACACCACACTTGAATATGAACACAAAGTGTGAAGGGACAATTGTCCTAAACATACTACAGCTTGCCAATTAATAGGAGATGCGTGGAATAGTAGGTTAGGTCTCCAGGCCCCAACCCTCATATAATAATTGAGCCTTGTAGCATAGGATAAGTACATGATTTGACACAAGTACCCATAGTATTTTTATGAAAAGTCTACGGGTTTGTTTTGAAACTCGGGTTTGTGCATTTTTAGTGAAAGTATTTGATGTCCTTCATAGTATATTTTAATTCATGTTATATAACACCATTTCAAAAGTAGAACGTATTATATTTCCATAAATGCAAAAATTCATGAGCTATAAAATATTATAAGATCACAGTTTGTATTAAAGCTGCTAAGAATTAATATGAACTTCATTCTACTTATCAACCTGTCCTATCCTTAGCATAGATAGGCAAAAATTTTTACCTGTACTTGTGAATTTTAAAAACACTATAGATGAAAAAAGAGAATTTTAACCATTACCATAAGAATCATAAATCATAAAGGGAAAAGGAAGCAGGAAGAATAGATGGAGTTCCTCTCGTTGCTTTACTTTATTTTATTTTACAAAGAAGTGATACCAAGATGCCAAGAAACACTATTGATAAAAACCAGAAACCAAGAGACATCTTAACAACTAAATTGGTTCAATTACTCCTGGCAATCATCAGGGTTGACAGATGTCACAGCTCTATCACCCACATATCCCTTAAGAAACTGGGCTTTCTTCCCAAAGACAGTTTGAAATCCCAGCCATATGACTACACTAGAGGTGTTTAATAGGACCCAGAAGGAGAAATTTTAGCAGTAGTGTGATCAATTCCAACAATAATCCACGTTTTTAGCATTATAAGTGGTCACCATTAGAGTTTCGTGTTTTGTCTGTAACAATGCACTCTTTGGTGTTTTGGTGTAATTATGGGGTAATTTAGAAAGAAGCTATGAGGGAAACCATTACTTCTTTTTTAAAGCTTTTTCTCTTGTCTTGCTGGTTTGTGTTTTATACAGTAGCTCTCAACTAGTTCACTTGCAGTTGTTTCTTTTTCCTCAGAAGATAATGATCATATCCATTTAAATTTCAATTGAACTTTGAGTTTAATAGCAGCAAGTTCACACTAATCAAACACAACCACTGAAATTCAAATTGATTAATTTTATAAATGAAGCATAATATAAAAAGCAGTAACAAAATAGAATAATATGTCAATTGAAGTAATACCACCTGAAAGGCTTATGAGGCATCAGTTTCACTTAGAAACTAATTGTGAGGTAGTAAAGTATAAAGGACTTAAACTTACTTCTTCATTGATTTGGTACCTAACTACAACATCTATGGATTTATAAAATTGAGCACATCCTTTTACTGATTCTTCTTAAAAAGATTTAAACCCCCTCAAGGTCAATTGTAATAACACAGTCTGCAGGCTAAAACATATTCAATAAATGTTTAATAAACTAACACCTATAAAACAGCATCAATCTACTATAATTGTTAATCTCTGAATCTTTACATAAGGACATTTAGTAAGCTGTGGTTTAAGAATTATTTTAAAAGAATTAATGTCTATTGTATTGTGAAAGTGTTTTACCCCAGCGTATGCAAGTGAACCAGGTGCATGCATTTTTCTGAGGGCTATAATAGGGCATGTGATCTTCAGATCTAGAGTGACAGATGGTTGTGAGTCTCCGTGTGGGTACTATGAACTGAACCAGGGTTTTCTGCAAGACCAACCAACCAGTGTTCTTAATAGCTGAGCCCTCTCTTCAATTCTTATTTTTAACTATTTTCTAACTTCTAACTACGTATACGTGTTTATCTTATTTTCTTAATTAGATTGCCAAAAAAAACTGTTTGAAATAAATATTCTCAATGTCTATCCCACAGATACTACTACTGTGTTTGAATAAGGTGAATAAGCCAGTACGTCCATGTTAACTTCACTGAAGACATGTCATGGATACAAAATACACTGATATGCTTTTAAATATGTGTACATCATTAAAATATCTGAAAAGATGAGAATAGAACCAGGATATTTATGAATGAGAATTAATGCATGCTTGATCTTCAAAAGGTAAATTGTCTCCTCAGAAGAAGTAAGCTTCCAAGAATTTTACCTGGAATTATGCGAGGCTTTTTATGTTACAATTGTCTTCAATTTAATGATTAGATTCAGAATAATTCATCATTCATTTTCTTTATTATTTTGTCAACCACGTTCTAAGTTGAAGTTTTGCATTTTAAGAGGCACACTCTTTGAATATGAATAGTGTTTCAGGGAAGGTGTTTAAAAGTAGAATTTCCTGAATACCCGGCAGATACAATAGAACAGTTACTCCTAGAAGGGGCTTTTGATATAATCCACTCAATTCTGACATTGAGACTGTTTACAGTGAATACATATTAAGTTTCATAGTAGAGGCTAGGACTGTTTTCCTGATGTGAGTTGTAATATATCAGTTGGATCCAAAATAAATAAAACAGTGATTTTTCTTAACAAGTTGCTTTGTAAATTCATCAATATAATACAAGAATAAAGCAATTACTGTTGAGGCAAAAGAGTATGTTTTATAATTTTCTCCTCTTTGGGCCATAAAAGGAAAAAGAAAGAGGAAAAAGGCCTCCTTTATTGTGTATAGAACCTTTTGCACTTTGACATAAGTCCTTCCAGCCAAACTCTTTTTGATTGAAACAAACTTAAACCATATTCCATTTCACAAAAGCAAAATGTGCTGAACATGTGGCTTTTAAAATAGAAGCATGTGCATCAACTGTTCTACATGAAGATCCTTTTTGAGAAACGTCTCTGGGGAAAGTTCATTACCCAAAGCCAGGGAGCACAGGAAAAGGGTGAAACAGAATGAGATCAAGCCTTCCCAATGTGGATAGTCCAGACAGAGGCATAAGTGATATTTAATATGCACGCCCAAGGGCTCCTGTTGAGTGCCCTGTTTGGTAACCCGGATCAGGATGCTTGTTTAGTGGATAAAAGTGTAACTTTAGAAATTGGCAGGAACTCTTGTGCTTGGCCACCTGTATGCTCAGCCAGAGATGGTGGAGGAGAGTTTTAAACAAGCACACATTTCAAACTTTGTAGTATTTTGCTTTCTTAAAACTTTTCAGTTTCAAAAGAGCCATTTATGAAGCTTCAAGTTTAAGGATGCACAGACAGCACACAGTGGGAATTATGACAAACTTCATATTTTATCTCTCCCTTGCTAAAATAATACTTTTATAAAGCTGTAAGTGTAAATGCATGCAAAAGTATGCATTATATTTGATGCAATAGCTTGGGTGAATTGCCACATGAATAGATATCATTGTTACAGCCTTCTAGCTATCAGTAATACTATTTGTATCTAAAGTAAATACAGTGAACTCTGAGAGCAGTCTGCAGAGTCAATCAACAGTGGATATTAGCACTTCAAGAAAGTCATCCCTTCCAGCCTGAAAAAAAGAAAAGGAGATTGTGCTGTGAATTTTGACCTAAGAATATAATAACGTCTTCCTAGATCTCATTATTCTTTATGCCCATTTAAGGCCGTCTGGGGCCTAGAATGATGAAAGACTGGTGTAAATTTATGACCCCCAGATCTAGCAATAGCCTTTTGGATATTAGGTTGGATTAGTAGATTTACTGCTAATCCAAACACTGTGGGCCAAATTCTGCCTGACACATCTGCAATGTGAGTCTCAGAAAATTGTAGCAAGTTGAGCTTTTGAAGGTCTGACAGCAGCCTTTATGCTGCAGGCATAGGCTGCATGCGTTTTGCCATCAAATGTAGTTCTTCAGATCCACATTCCCTCCACATTTGCAGTGACAGCTTCCCACCCCCACTCCATGCTAATGGTCATTGTCAGCAAGAAGCTCAAACTAGTCATATGCTCCTTTCTCAACTAAGCAGAAATTTAACCAATTTTATGTGCACAGATATGCATGATTTTTTTTTAAAGTCACTTACATTCCGGAAGCTTGTCGAAAGTGTAGCCATAAGGAAGCTATATAAAAACATTTTGCATCCATTCTTGCTAAATCATGTTCAGCTGTAAGTTTGGATCCCAGCAGTCATTCTCTGAAAACACTCTTTGGAGTTTCAGACTGTTCCAAATTATTGAGTCTGTGATAGCAAAGTACCTGTCACTGTGCTCAACTCTGATGTACTAAGCTGCATTATGTAATACAATTATGTGGAAGAATCAGAAAAGAAATCATGTCAGCAAACATTAGGCAAAACAAATTATTTAGAAATTACATGTGTCATTTAAATCGGATGGCATTAATTCTCCTATATGCTACCTGGTCTATAAATTACTTAAAAATTTACAATAATATTGATAACATTTACGTGCTTTGAATCCTTTACTATGTGTTGTTTTTATGCACATTAGATTTTATCTGTACATGTAATATATATCTTTTTGAATTGCTAACTTTTTTGTTTATATTGTTGAGGCATGAAGTCATTGCATATCCCAGGGCTGGAATTAGGGATATATGTTGTCATGCCTGGCTGGAGATAAATATGATACTTTATAAAACACAATTACCTTATTATTTTGATGTTTACGAAACTTGTATGTGAACTTAATGATATATAGGATATTTTTCAAAATTGAAACATCTTAATATTAATATATTCTTTAACCAGAACATGTTTTTGGTTTGTACACAGTTCAAATGTTGCAAGTAATATATTGAATAAAGTGAAATTTCATCAATTTTTAGAAAATAATTTGAACAGAATTTTTTAATGTATAAGGTGTCTCTATATGATGACATAAATTGTTTTAGAATCCTTTTGGAAAGATACTGAGAATATAATTTCATCAAAATGCAATATAAGAATACATATAAACCTTCAAATATTAACATGCAAACAGAAGAGATTGACAAAAGTTATGTCTTGTGGAAGCAACTTTGAATTCATTATATTCTTACTCTTTATGTAGTTTCTGTTTATGAAACTTGTGATTGACACAAGAAAATTATTTTTCTTTATTCCTCAATCATATTCAATTTTATTAGTAACCTATTACATTAATGTAAACTCCAATAAAATAGATTTGATTAATATACTGAGAAGTGACTAACATTATTAAACATAAAATAAATCATATTTAAATGACCTCCATATTGTCTTCTGAAGTGAGTTCACCATTCTCCATTCTACCAACAGCATCAGGAAGCACTACTATTTCCATATCTTCACTATAACAGTTTTATTTTAAACTTATTTTATTGAGAGCAATTTATCAGTTGCAAGTAGATGTATAATTTCAGTAGTGGTTTGTGCTTCTATTATGATTATGTGAAATTGAACCTTTTTATATGCCTCTTTGCATATGCTAAGTGAAGTAAGTCATCCAGAGACAGACGAACACAGCATGATCGCCCTTATGTGAGTTATATAGGATAGACAGTTATATAATGAAAGAGGTAGCTGTTTGCTGTCAGTTACTGACACTCCAATCTTTAGTCTAGAAAACAAGCAAACAAAAATCTAAAGACACATACTTTGCAGCACTATACTCATGAAAGAAACTTACTGTACACTGGAATTTTAAACGGGCTGATCATGTTTATGTTTTTTACAATATAACATTTGAAATTAATACCTCTTAATTTTTCATGCACCTACCTAAGTAAAATAAATATTGGTTCAAATAAATATTAACAATATTTTATTAGTTAGTAGATGAATAGTACTGATGTCTTTTTAAAGCTGAATTGTATCAGCTTAGTCCCCCAAATGTTAACAAACATCCAGGGGTAATTAGAATTGCTACTTCTCAGAATTACTCTCAAAACATTTTAAATTTAAAAAGTTAAATGGTTTTGAGATATAAAATGGTATACTAGGTGATTTTGGATATGTAGTCCTATTTGTATTCTTTTTGGTATTTTCAAACAACATTATTTTTGGTGCATTTTATCGATTAATAAACACACACACATATATATACATATATATATAGTCATGTATTTGCCATTGCTTTCATTAGAATATCTTAATTTTCTGACCATATTTTACTAATAATGGGCCAGAAAATAACAACAGCCAATTCAATGTTTATCATATACTCATTAACCCTTTTACCAAGTACTACTTTAAGTGAATGTCCTTAGTCAATTTTTATTAAATATTATGACCTTCATTTAATAAAAGTTTAATTTATAATTTAAGTCCAATAGACTCCTTGAAAATTTGCAAATATTATATATATATAGAAAATATAAATTTTAAGTATATTTAGGATGTTTTATGAAAATATCTGGCACTAAGTGACTTATAAGCCACAGCAATATGTTTGTCACCATTCTGGATACCTGGAAGTATCATGTCAAGTTGCCAGTAGGCTCGGTGTATAGGGGGGATCTCCTCATTGTTTCTATAATAGTGCCTTAAATTCTGTCTTCAAATGACAGAAAAGTAATTCCAGAAAGGACCCATCTGGTTCCCTTCAGCTCTTTTATGAGCTACTAATCCTGTGGAGGAGGGAGAGCTCTCATGGTCTAATCACGTCCTAAATTTACCAACTATTATTACTGTTGCATTGGGGATTATGTTTTAATAAAGTTTTTAGAGGTATGAAAAAATGTTCAAACCACTCAACCACCACCTTATAGTATTTTGAATTTCTAAAACATCAGTGATATACTTTATAGATATAGAATTGGCATGCTTTATAAAGCTTAGCAAATATATTTGTAAAAGTAAGTTAAACAAAAATTATAAATTGACCCCTATAGCTCAACTTACTTAGTATTTAAGTTGCATCAAACATCTAACTGTAAAACATGCTACTTTGAAATTACTAGAAGAAAACACTGCTAACACTTCAAGATCTTAGTACTAGCAATGATTTGCTTTATAGAAAACCAAGAACCACAGGTATAAAAGAAAAAGTTGAAAAATGACATTATATAAAAATAAA
This sequence comes from Microtus ochrogaster, assembly GCF_000317375.1. Lineage (NCBI taxonomy): Eukaryota > Metazoa > Chordata > Mammalia > Rodentia > Cricetidae > Microtus > Microtus ochrogaster. The sequence continues at coordinate 5,847,587 of NW_004949111.1, forward strand.
CAAACTTCTGTTTTTGTAGCACTCTTTTCTTTACAATAGTCAAAATTTGGAAACAGATTAGCTGTTCATTAACAAATGAATGGCTAAATTAATAATTGTAAGCTAAATTTACTATAAAATAATTTCCAAACTGTATTTATAGAAATATTTTTTATTAATTCCATTGATTAATTAATCAAAGTTATGTTTTATGCATTAATGTATCTATTTATTTACATTGTTGTTCTCATGATGTACCTTAGCTGGCCTCAGACTCACTATGAAGCTCAGGCTGGCCTCAGCTTCCCATATACTAGAAATGTAGGGTTGTATCATCATATACACCTCAAGTTAACGCCTGGATAATACGAGTTTTGACATTTAAATCTCTTTTATGTTCATTTGTATGTATACTTTGTTGTGAAATATTTCAAAATCCTTTCTTTTATATTTTCACTATATCAACTCTAGTTGTTGTCTATAGTCACCATACCATGAAAGATTACTTTCTGCCTGGCCAATCAGCGTTTATTTAAAACATGATTGACAGATTACAGACAACTCTCCCACACCAAGAGAGCTTTACTAAGTGTAGTTTTCTGGATTCTCAAATGCTTTATTTTCGTCTGCACTGTGGAACTGATACCATCTTTTACAGGCCAATGAGATTTCTCTTGAGTCCCTAGGAATGAACGGAATTGGAATAGTGCTATTTGTAATTTATTTGTTTCGGTTTTCTTTCTTTCCTTTTTATACTCTTTTTATAATGTTTCCTGTAAGAATTTTCTTACCAATATCATAGTGTAGATTTATGAGAGTCATATTTGATGACTTGATTGTATGGATATTTATACCTTTATTAAGGTTTGAAGAGTTTCTTATAATTTAAGTAAGCTTTCTTTTTCCTTGACAATGTCAGACATTTTTTTATTCCCAATATTCTAAATATTTGCTTGTTTATAATGATTTCACATTTCATCTCAGCTTTAGTTACTTTTATTCATTGGTTTTTCCTGTTTCAACTATGTATTACTAAGTAATATTTTATCAAATTCACTCATTATATCTTCAGTTTGATTAATCCTCCTATTGGTGCTGTCTATCTTTTCTTTTAAGTTTTACTACATTCTAGTTCATGAATTTATATTTGACTTTTAAATTTTAGAAAATTTTATATATTATATACATGTATATATGTTTTTATTGAAAACAGATTATTCTCAAATACAATATATGCCAACCAACTACCCCTCCCTCCATTCCTCTCAGCTCCCTCCCACCTGCCCTCTCTCCCAGATATACTCTCCCTCCATTTACCTTCAGGAAAGAGCAAACTTTCAAGAGACAACAACCAAGCACAACAAACCAAGACACAATAAGAAAAGGCAAAACCCCGCATATTGAGACTCAAGAAAGCAATCCAATGGGAAGAAATGAGTCCTAAGAACAGAAAAAAAAGAGTAAAAGACACACCCAAACCCAATGTTATGAGTCCGATAACAACGTCAAGCTAACAGCCATAGCATATATACAAGGACCTGGTATAGATCCAAGCAGGCCCCGTACTTGCCATCTCAGTCTCTGTGAGCCCCTATGAACCGTACTTAGTTGATTCAGGGGGCCATGTTCTCCTGGTCTCCTCCATCCCCTCTGACTTCTACAATCTTTCTTCCCCCTTCTGCTGGATTCATTGAGCATTGATGGGAGGGACCCAATGGAGATCTCTGATTTAAAATGTCTGTCCTAATAATGTCTGGGGGTGGGTGGCTGTATCTACTCTCATCTTCTATCTGATAAAGCCTCTGTGATGACAACTAGACAATGCATCAAGCTATGAAGAGAAGAATATATCATTAAGAATTATTTTGTTGGCCTGTTTTTGACCAACCTTGTTTGGTTCTACCATAGGTCTCTAGGCTAACCAGTCTCTGGTTCATGGCCATCCAAGCAGCGTTGGGCAAATGGATGGAACTATAACAAATCATCCTGAGTAAGGTAGCTCAGGCACAGAAAGACAAATATAGTATGTATTCCATTTTAAGTATATATTAGCCATTAATTAAGTGATAACCAAGCTATAATCTGCATTCCCAGAGAGGTTAGGTAAAGAGGAGGAATTAGGGATAATAAATGGATCTCCATGGGAAGGGAAAATAGAAGAGATTTTAAGGGAGGACTAAGTCAGGTGGGGAAAGAGCAAGTGGGATGGGGGATCAAGATAGAAGAAAATATGGGGACAGACAGCTAGAATAGGAGTACAGTTTGGGGGTGATGTGGGAACCTAGTGCAGTGGAAACTCCCTAGAATCTATAAGGGTGATGCTACTCAGGACTTCTAGTAATGGGGGATTTGGAGTCTCAATTGGCCATCTCTTGCAGCCATCTCAGTGTAAGACAAGGCTTACATTGGCAGTATGGGTTTGGACTTGTAACAGGAGGAGCTGTTTGTTTGTTCTGGCTGTCTGGTTAGCTTAGCCCCAAAATAACCACACAGAAACTGTATTCATTAAATCACCGCTTGGCCCATTAGCTCTAATTTCTTATTGGCTAACTCTTACATCTTGATTTTACCCATTTTTATTAATCTGTATATTACCACGTAGCAGTGGCTTATCAGCAAAGCATGTCTATCTCCGGCAATGGATCTATGACTCTGCTTTCTTCCTCACAGAATTTTAGTTTTGTCTTCTCCACCTAACTAAGTTCTGCCCTATCAGGCCAAGGCAGTTTCTTTATTCATTAACCAATACAAGCAACACACAGAGGGGACTCCCACATCATGGACTGGGTTTCATTCAGTTGAATCATTAGTGAAGTGGTTTCAATGTATATACCTCAAAGAAAAACATAGGGTGGTGCTAGGAGAGAGGGTTAGCAAACTGACAAGGGCTCCATTGAGTGCTGAGTGCTGCAATATCAACACAGTTCAAAAAACATAAAGAAGTTGATCTGGTGCCTGCATGAGCCTTCACCCCCACTTTCCAAACTCTTTGGTGTTCTGAAGGCTACTGAAAGAGATATATGGACACTAGCACAGGCACAAAATCTTTGACCAACAATCTGTCTTGCCTACAAGAATTATTGGGGCAATGGTGGCACAGAACCTGTGGAATTGGCAACAAATAATTTATTATTTTATTATTTCATTTTTAATTGTTTTTATTAAGCTATGTGTTTTTTTCTGTTCCCACTTCCTTTTCTCTCCCCTTCTACCCCCTCCTATGATCTCCATGCTCTCAATTTATTCAGGAGAGCTTGTCTTTTTCTACTTTCCATTTAGATTAAATGTATATATGTCTCTTTTAGGGTTTTCTTTGTCTAGGTTCTCTGGGATTGTAAATTGTAGGCTGGTTTTTCTCTGCTTTATGTCTAAAAGCCACTTATGAGTAAGGACATATTATATTTGTTTTTCTGGGTCTGGGTTACCAAACTCAATATTATGTTTTCTAGATCCATCCATTTGCCTACAAATTTCAAGATGTCATTGTTTTTTTACTGATGAATAGTACTTCATTGTGCAAATGTACCACATTTTCCTTATCCATTCAGTTGATGGGCATCTAGGTTGTTTTGGGGTTCTGGCTATTACAAATAATTCTGCTATTAACATAGTTGAGCATATTTCCTTATTGTATGAATGAGCTTCCTTTGGATATATTCCCAAAAATGGTATTTCTGGGTCTTGAGGTAATTTGATCCCTAATTTTCTGAGAAATTGCCATATTGATTTGCAAAGTCACTGTACCCATTTGCACTCCCACAAGCAATGGAGAAGTGTTGCCCTTGCCTATATCCTCTCCAGCATAAGTTAATATCAATGTTTTTAATCTTGACCATTCTGACAGTTGTAAAATAGAATCTCAGAGTTGTTTTGATTTGCATTTCTCTGATGACTAAGGGTGTTAAGCATTTACTTAGGTGTCTTTTAATCATTTAAGATTTATCTGTTGAGAATTCTCTGTTTAGGCCTGTACCCCATTTTTATTGCATTATTTGTTCTTTTGACGATCAATTTCTTGAGTTCTTTGTATATTTGGAGATCAGCTCTTTGTCCAATGTGGGGTTGATGAAGATCTTTTCCCATTCTGGAGGCTGCCATTTTGTCATGTTGACTATGTCCTTTGCTTTACAGAAACTTCTCATTTTCAGGAGGTCACTTAATGTCTGTATAATTCTTGATGAGGACCTTCTAACTTTCATTGTTTCCATTGAGAAGTCAGGTATAATTTTGATAAGTCTTCCTTTATATGTTACGTGGCCTTTTTCCTTAGGAGCTCTTAATATTATTTGTTTATTCTGTATGTTTAGTGTCTTTATTATTATTTTGTGAGGGAACTTTGTTTGATCCAGACTATTTGGTGATCTGTAAGATTCTTGTATCTTCATATGCACAACATTCTTTAGGTTGAAAAAAGTTTTATTCTATGATTTTGTTGGATATATTTTCTGTGTTTTTGATTTGGACATCTCTTCTATCCCTATTCTTAGGTTTGGTCTTTTCATTGTGTCTCATATTATCTGGATATTTTGTGTTAAGCTTTTCTTTTCTTTTTTTAAAGTATTTATTTATTATCTATGCAATATTCTGTCTGCATGTATGCCCGTAGTCCAGAAGAGGATACCAGACCTCATTACAGATGGTTGTGAACCACCATGTGGTTGCCAGGAATTGAACTCAGGACCTTTGGAAGAGCAGGCAATGCTCTTAACTGCTGAGTCATCTTTTCAGCCCCTTAAGCTTTTCTTAGATTTAATGTGTTCTTTAACCAATGAGTCTATTTCCTCTATTGTATCTTCAGCACTTGATATTCTCTCTTCCATCTCTTTTATTCTGCTGTTTATGCTTACATGTGTGACTCCTGATTATTTTCTCATAGTTTTTATTTCTATACTTCTATCTGTTTGTGTTTTATTTATTGTCTCTATTTCAGTTTTCAAGTCTTGAATCATTTCTCTCCTGTTTGATTGTTTGGTGTATATATATTTAGACTGTGTTACATTGCCATGAATGTTATAGGGATAGACAATCACTCTATGATTGGATTTAAAGTCAGCTCCACAGGAAGAAATAAATGTCTGGTACTAAAATCTGACCAAGAACTGGAGATCATAGGCTGCAGTGGTGAATCTACTACTATTATTTTGGTAAAAGAATTTGTGATCAAAATACTCTCTAAATATGTATTCCTATACCTTTATATTAGTGCAGGTCTTAGCCCTCATCAGAGAAATTTCTTTCCATAGTGGACAATAGTTTTTAATGCAGAAATTCACAACTGATTAAAATTCAGATACTGTCTGTGGAGTGTTCAATAAATGGAACATTTGTATGACATCCATTGGGCAAGGCTCAGGGATTATTGTGGAAGAGAGGACAAAAATTATAAGATCCAGATGTCTCAGATAACTGGAAGAAAAAAAGTGTCTTTTGGACAGGACAGGACCAGTGCATTAATAAACTCACAGAACCTATGGTTGCCTACTCAAAACCCAAACAAGATCAAGCCTGTCAGCATTCCAGTACTGAAAAAAAGAGCCCCCCCCCCTCCTATCATAACAGGAACCATTGATCGTTGATGGTTGATAAAGATAGAAAGTCAAATTTCTTTT
>NW_004949111.1:5853274-5857240 GCF_000317375.1 Microtus ochrogaster
GCCTGCCTCTGCCTCCCGAGTGCTGGGATTAAAGGCGTGCGCCACCACCGCCCGGCTTCTTTTATTTTTCTTTTGGTTTTTCAAGACAGGGATTCTCAGTAGCTTTTGGAGCCTGTCCTGGAACTAGCTCTTGTAGGTTGGCCTTCGAACTCACAGAGATCCACCTGCCTTTGTCTCCCAAGTGCTGGGATTAAAGGCCTGCGCCACCATCACACAGCTGAAAGTCACATTTCTTTAGCATATGGTCCTGATAGACAGACAATCCTCCAGTGGATGGCTCTTTATTCTTGTATGTGTGGGCGGCATATACAAATGGTTTAAAATTGGGAAAGGCAGTTGGGGAAGTAAAGTATGCATCCAGAAATAAAGGGGAGAAGTGGAGGATGAGTATGGTGAAAATATCTGCCGTTAACATTTAATGAGACAAGCAAAAACATTTCAAAGTATTATTTCTCTGTTTGAAAACATAAACATAATTTATTTGAGAGTAGCAATGTATAAAGTAGGAATGTCTTTCTTTCAATAGTTTGGGCCATATAAAAAATCTCTCAAATGCCCTCCAATTTCCACAAATTTCCCTGCAAGCTTTTTGAACCTTAGAATACAAAAAGAGTTCTGACTTGTTGTGGAAGATATAAATGTCGTCATTTAGAGTTGTCATGAGAGTTTAATTATTATTATGGAAGAAAACTTAAAATGTATTATTTTACATTACTTTGTGAGAAAATATCCAGTCCTAAAGTAAATGTCAATTATACATATGAAAATATCAACATAACCATTTTTTACCTCATCAGCGGTGCTGGAGAATTGTTCACACTGCCACTCTGCTGTGCCAATGAAGCCACCTTGAATGGAAGATGTAGTTAGCGGATGGCAGACCAAAATTAGACATAGAGATGTTGGAGGACTGACGAAGTTGAATATAGAGGAACAGAAAGAGAGAAGGATGGGCTTGCAGGAGGGTGAGTGGGGGAGCGGGAGGGGAATGGGAGGAGGGGATGAAGTGTAAATTTTTGAATGAAAAAAAGAGCTTTGTATTAGCATAAAAACAGACAGGAGGACTAATGAAACGCTGCCCCAACTCTTATGAGGTTTTCTTGCCACCTGTATGATTGTCACCTCTGTGGATGTGTTGTCATTTTTCTTTCCCAAGAGGTTTCACTTTTTCAAACTGAATCTTTATTAATTTTAATGGTATCCATAGCTTTTCTTCTCCCATGTAAACAAGAGCAAAAGTCCTTCCCCAACATAGCACATTGTGAGGTCAACATATCCTTGAAATACACTGGCTCATTTAATTTAGAAACTTTTCTATTATCCAATGTCTCTGCTATAGTTGTTCCTTTCTCATTAGTGGTAAGAAAATTCAAGGTTAGTAAAACATTATGTAATCTATTTCTGGGGTTATTTTCCATCCTTTTCTGTTTGCTTAACATATCTTTTATAGTTTAATTTGATCTTTCTATAACTGCCTGCCCTCTAAGATTGTTTGGTATACCTGTAATATGCTTTATATTATAATAAGCAAAAAAAATGTTTCATTTTCTTAGAGACATATGTTAGACCATTATCTGTCTTTATTTTTGCAGGTATAACCATGACGACCATAAGTTCTAATAAATGCAGGATTATTGAATCAACCTTTTCTGAGCTCAAAGCAGTTGCCCATTGAAAATCTGCATAAGTGTCAGTGGTGTGGTATACATATTTTAATTTTCCAAAATCTGAAAAGTGGAACACATCCATATGTCAGTTTTCATTCCTTTGAGCACCCCTTGGGTTACTAGCTGCAGGCAGCAGTGTTTGGTTATAAAAAGAGCAAGTAGGGAATCTCTTTGTAATCTCCTTAACTTGTTGCCATGTAATAGAAAACTCTTTCTTTAAACCTTTGCTATTGATATGATTTTTTCATGAAATTCTGAGGCCTTCTGCACATTTTCAGTCAATAATCAATCAATTTTTGCATTACCTTGTGTTGAAGGACCTGGCAGACCAGCATGAGATCGGATGTGTGTTATATATATGGGACAATGCATATTCCTGTTTATATCTTTTACCTGAATTAATAATGAAGACAATTCTGTATCATCTGGTATAAATTCAGTGGTTTCAATATGCAAAACAACTCTTTCTGCATACTGTAAATAAGTAACTATATTGCTATGTTCTTTAAAATCTCTTAATACCATGAAAATAGCACGTAATTCTGCCTTTTGGACAGGATTATAAGGGCTTTGTCCCACCTTATTTAAATCTTCTATTTTTTAACCTGTCTTTCCTGATTATTTGCATCAGCATAGAATATACAAGCTCCAGTTATTGGTGTGTTCTGTACAATGTGGGGAAGGATCCAAGTAGTTCTCTTTATAGGGTTAATTCTATCACTTTTAGGATAATTGCTCTTAATCTCTTTTAAGCTGAGAGATGATACCAGTAGCAGCATGAACAGTCCTGCTTTTTTTCCATGTCGGTGCCTGCTTAAATACTAACAAATATACTTTGCTTGACAAATTAAGGGCAATCAAATGAATTATGCACATGGAGAGAGTTTTTTTTTGGTGTTCAGAATATCAGGGAACCCAAATCTAGTGGGCAGGGAACACAAACCAGAATCTGCACAAGTTGTCCCATGCTGGGAAAGTGGCGTGGGGTATGCGTGAACTGGAAAATTGCCAAGTCAGTAGCTCCATTGTGACAGGGTTTTGGGGGAAAAAACTGCTTAGTAGATGAAATCAAGCCATGCAGTGGGTGGAGGGACACCTTTTAGGCCGCGATTCTTTTGGGACTTTTGGGCTGGTCTCAGGAGGCATGGAGTTTGGATTCATGTGGGCACCAGATGGAGATGGATGCTATAAAGTAGCCCCATACTAGCTCAGAATTGAGCATAATAAAGGGTTCTTTACTTAGGGGTAGACTTGCAGATCACAGTCCTCTGTATGACCAGGGAACAGAAATCGAATCCAGCAACGAGAGAGAGAGAGAGAGAGAGAGAGAGAGAGAGAGAGAGAGAGAGAGAATAGGAAAGTTTTACAGCTACATTTATAGTATAAGAGAACAGGCCCAGGTGTGCTGGTATCTTAAAGGCCATTGGCTAAAGGAGTTCCCACAGCAATAGTGCAATTAGAGAGCTGTTGATTACTGGCAAGAAATTTATGCTATTACCTTACCCTTAAGGTTATTTTACCATCAAGGTCATTGATATAGTTTATAGTTATCATAGCTAGGTGAGAACTGCTGATTGTCTCCCTCCTTTGGAAGACTTCCTGTTGCTTTCTAGTATTATTGAAGATCATGGAAAAGACATTTAGGTCAGGTCCAACTCAGGGACCTCTGTATCCTGCTTCTGAAGTGCATAGTGTCCTCAGCAATAGGGACTTAAATTCTGCTTCGAAGGACCAATGAGGGCAATAGGTTGTATGATTTGGAAGTGTCATGAACATCCCTGACAAACAACTCAAAAGAAATCTTCTCATGTCTGGTATTGGGATTTTTTTAGGTGGTCTTTGGCCCCCTACCAAAGCTAATAAGTAAAGATAAAAAAGGAAATTTTATATGCTTGAAGGATGGGTTAGCAGTTAAGAGTACTTGCTATTTTTGAGGGTGACTCAGATTCCATTTCAGCACCTACATGGCATATCACAAAAATGAATAGCTATGGTTTCAAGGTATCTGACACCTTCCTCTAGCCTCTGTGGACATCAGTCATGTACACAGTACACAAACATACATTCAAACAAAACACTCATACACATAAAAAATAAATACTTAAATAGAAAATGAGTTTTGGAACCAAATCCCATCGACAAAAAAAGTTCTACACCTAAGGTTCAAAGAACATTGTAGAAAATGGGACAGAAACACTGTAAGGGCCAGAGGATCAGTGAATTTCCTACGAGACTGTGCTTTCTACTAATGTCAGAATCTATAAAGAAACTATATAGTTTTATTTATTTATTTATTTAT
>NW_004949111.1:5859181-5860256 GCF_000317375.1 Microtus ochrogaster
AAAACTCAAGTCCAAATGGATTAAAGACCTCAATATCAGTCCAAACACACTGAACCTGATAGAAGAGAAAATGGGAAGTACTCTACAACACATGGGCACTGGAGACCACTTCCTAGGTATAACCCCAGCAGCACAGACATTAAGAAACTATAAAGTTTTATCAACATAAATGCAAATCAGACAGAAGAAAGACAACCCCTGGCCTCACACCTCAACAAATAACTACAGGAAACCAAGGAATGCTGATAATAATTTTCCCCACAGAAAAGAATACCAATTGGTCATCCAATACCAAATGGTCAGCCCTGAAGACTTATGTACAAAGTAATACTAAATGGACTGAACGGGCTAAATTTAGAATGCATGGGTATATACTCATATGAATATAACAGCAATTAATGAAAATGAGGTCATAAATGTCAAAGGGAGCAAGGGGGTGGTCTATGGGAGTGTTTTGTGGGAGGAAAAGAAGGGAGAAATATTGTAATCATATTATAATCTCAAAAAAAGAAATAAGAAAAGTATATTTTAACAAAGCTAAATAAAAACAAGAACAAGAAAGAAAGGTGACCCATAGTGACAAAGAGAACAATGTATCAAGATGACTTAACAATTTTACATGAACATGTACCCTAAATAGTAGGTAATTTCAATCAATGAACAGGTAATTTCAATCAAAAAGCAAAGAGAAAATATGAAAGTTAAACAGCAATTTAGATCAAATGTTCCTAACATATCTACAGAATATTCTACTGAAACAACAGAAGATACACCTTCTTAAAAACAGTCTTTGGAACTTTCTCTGAAATAAAACACGTTGGTAACCAAAAGACTTCTAAAAACTCTAGAAAAACTGAAACAATTATTTGTAGTTTATCTGACAACAATGAAATATGACAACCTATTTGCAGCAATAGAAATCCAGGAAAATATACAGTAATATCATTTTAAAAAACATATTATCTTTGGGTTCACCTTCTTATTTAGCTTCTTTAGGATATTAAAATAAAGACTCACTGACCTTTATTTGTGGCTAGAAACCAATTATGAGTGAGTACATCCCATGTTCATCTTT
>NW_004949111.1:5860771-5877504 GCF_000317375.1 Microtus ochrogaster
AAAAAAACATATTATCAAATGATGAAAAGACTATTAAAGAAATACAGGTAAATAAAAATCATTCATATTGAATAAAATTAAAAATACAGCATATTAAAATCTGTAGTATACAGTGAAGGTGGTCCTAAGAAGAAAGTTTCTAGTTCTAAATATCTAAATCAAAGGAATAAAAGACCTTTTTTGCTTCTGTTCAATGTAGTGACTTTAGTTGCAGCTACAATGTTAAGATAGAAAATAAAAATATACAAATAGTAAAAAAGTCAAAATATCTATATTTTGCAATGATATATTTCTACACATAAAATACACAAAAAACTCCATCCAATAAAAACCTCTTAGAGTAGAGTCACACTTTAAGCAATGTGTCAAGATAAAAAATTAACATACAAATCTCAGTAGCCTTCTTATACATTAGTAACAAACATACAGAAAAATTTGTGAAATTAATTTAGACAGAAATATAAAATATCTTGGAATATACTTAACCAAGAAAATGCAAGACCTGTGCTTTGAAAACTTTATACTGTTCATGAGAGAAATTTAGGAACACATTGAAAAAATAAGAAAAAGAAAGATACCCTCCCATGTTCATAGACAAGAGGATTATTCTTGTGAAAATTGTCACTATACAAAAGATAATTTACAAATTCAAGGCAATATCAATCAAAAGTCAATTCAATTCTTCACAGACATCATAAAAAAGAACATTCTTACAATTTTGCTAATGTACAAAAGACCAAGAGTAACCAGAAAATAATAGTGTGCAAACATATCAGCAGGCCTACTTTCTTTCTTTTTATTCTTTTATAATTGATTTTATTGAGCTATACACTTTCTCTGCTCAGCTCCCTTCCTCTCCCCTCCCCTTCAACCCTCTTTCAAGGTCCCCATGCTTCCAACTTACTCAGGAGATCTTGTCTTTTTCTACTTCCCATGTAGGTTAGATCTATGTATGTCTCTCTTAGGGTCCTCTTTGTTGTCTAGGTTCTCTAGGATTGAGAATTGTAGGCTGGCTTTCTTTGCTTTATGTCTAAAAGTCACTTATGAGTGAGTACATATGATATTTGTCCTTCTGGGTCTGGGTTATCTCACTCAATATGATGTTTTCTGTCATACCACAAGGACATGTGCTCAACTATGTTCATAGCAGAATTGTTTGTAATAACCAGAACCTGGTAACAACCTAAATGTCCCTCAACTGAAGAATGGATAAGGAAAATGTGGAATATTTACACAATGGAGTACTACACAGCAGAAAAAAATAATGACATCTTGAAATTTGCAGAGCAAATGGATGTATCCAGGCCTGCTTTCAAGGTATATTACAAAACCATATTAATTTAAAAGGTAAGTGTTGGCAGAAAACAGAAATATAGATCAATAAAAAAAGAGGGACCAGGTAAAAGTCTATACAACTACAACTAACTGATTTTTAGGAAAAAATGCCAAAGCACACAATGGAGGAAAGATATAATAAATGGTGCTGGGATAACTGTAGAATATGTAGATGAATGAAATTGGAACTTCATGTGTCATTTTTTACAAAACTCAAATCAAAACTGATCAAAGACCTCAATAAAAGACCTTGATACTTTGAAACTTCTGCTTTGAAATCTCTTTCCTTGCTCTCATCTCTGTCCTTGCTCCATCTTGAATATCCCATTCACTCAAGTTCTACTTGACCCTCCCCTTCCACCCTCTCTTATGTTCCCAATTTTTTTCAGGTGATCTTGTCTATTTTAACTTTCCAGGGGAATCTATATATGTTTTTCTTAGGGTTCACTTTGTTACTTATCTTCTCTAGAATCATAAACTATATGATACTTATAGTATGATTAAGCATTTTGGGGGTATATGCCCAAGAGTGGTATTGCTGGATCCAGGTAGGTTTGATTGTTTGTAGCTAGCATAAACTTATGAGTGAGTACATACCATATTCATCTTTTTGGGTCTGGGTTACCTCACTCAGGATGCAGTTTTCTAGTTCCAGCATTTGCGTGCAAATTCAAGATGTTATTGTTTTTTTACCGCTGAGTAGTACTCTAATGTGTAAATGTGCCACATTTTCTATATCCATTCTTCGGCAGAGGGGCACCTAGGTGTTTTCCAGGTTCTAGCTATTAAAAATAATGCTGCTATGAGCATGATTGAACACATGTCTTTGTAGTATGATTAAGCATTTTGGGGGTATATGCCCAAGAGTGGTATTGCTGGATCCAGGTAGGTTGATTCCCAATTTTCTGAGAAACTGCCATACTGATTTCCAAAGTGACTGTACAAGTTTGCATTCCTACCAGCAATGGATGAGTGTTCCCCTTGCTTCTCATTCTCCCCAGCATAACCTATCATTGGTGTTTTTAATCTTAGCCATTCTGACAGTTGTAAGATTACCATCTTACATCTCAGAGTTGTCTTGATTTGCATTTCCCTGATGGTTAACGTTGTTGAACATTTCCTTAAATGTCTTTTGGCCATTTGAGATTCTTCTGTTGAGAACTCTCTGTTTAGTTCTGTACCCCATGTTTGAATTGGGTTATTTGGAATTTTGATGTCTAATTTCTTGTATTCTTTATATATTATGGAGATCAGTTCTTTGTCTGATGTGTGGTTGGTGAAGATCTCTTCCCATTCAGCAGGCTTGCTTTTTATCTTATTGACTATGTCCTTTGCTTTACAGAAGCTTCTCGGTTTCAGAAGTTCCCATTTATTTATTAATGCTCTCAGTGTCTGGGCTAATGGGATTATATTCAGGAAGTGGTTTCCTGTGCTCATGCATTGAAGGCTACTTCCCACTTTCTCTTCTATGAGATTTAGTGTATTCGGATTAATATTGTGATCTTTAATCCATTTGGACTTGAGTTTTGTGCATGGGGATAGATATGCTTCTGATTTCATGCTTCTACATGTTGACATCCAGTTATGACAGCATCATTTATTGAAGATACTTTTTTTCCATTTTAGAATTTTAGCTTTTTTGTCAAAAATCAGGTGTTCATAGGTGTGTGGATTAATATCTGGGCCTTCAATTCAATTCCATTGGTCAATCTGTCTGTTTTTATGCCAATATCAAACTGTTTTAATTAATATAGCTCTGCAATAAATCTTGATGTCAGGTATGGTGATGCCTCCGAAAATTCCTTTATTGTACAAAATTGTTTTGACTATCCTGGGTTTCTTGTTTTTCCATATGTAGTTGATTATTCTTTCAAGGTCTGTGAAGAATTGTGTTGTGATTTTTATGGGGATTGCATTGAATCTATAGATTGTTTTTAGTAGGGTTTCATTTTTACTATGTTGATCCTATCCAAGAACATGAGCCATCTTTCCATTTGGTGTAGCTATCCTAATATATGACAAAATAGATTTCAAACTAAAATCAATCAGAAGAGATGGAGAAAGGCACTTTATACTCATAACAGGAATAATCCATCAAAATGAAGTCTCAGTTCTAAACATCTATGCCCCCTAATACAATACTGCCCACATATGTAACAGAAACATTATTGAAGCTTAAATAGCGCATCAAACCTCACACACTAATAGTAGAAGACTTCAACACTCCACTCTTGCCAAAGGACAGGTTAACCAGACAGAAACTTAACAGAGAAATAACAGATGTCATGACTCAAATGGACATAACAGACATCTATAGAACATATCCTCCCAAACACAAAAGAATATACCTTCTCAGCACCTCATGGAACCTTCTCTAAAATTGACCACATACTCAGTAACAAAACAAACCTCCAGAGATACAAAAAACATTGGAGTACCCCCTGTATCTTATCAGATCTCCATGGTTTAAAGATAGAATTTGAAAACACTACTCTGAGAAGGCCTACAAACTCATGGAAATTGAACAGTGAATTATTGAACCACCCCTGGGTCAAGGAAGAAATAAGGAAAGAAATTAAAGACATACTAGAATTCATTGAAAATGAAGGTACAACATACCCAAACCTATGGAACACTATGAAAGCAGTGTTAAGAGGAACATTCATAGCACTAAATATCCACACACAAAAAACAAAACAAAACAAAAACAAAAAATGGAAAAGTCTCACACTAGTGACTTAACATCACCCCTGCAAATTCTAGAACAAAACGTGCTTTTGTCATTCAGGACTAACACAGCTTAATGTTAGTATAGAAGATGCACAAGATAATTCTTTCATTATGATGCGTGAAAAGGCATGCAGCATAGCACAGTGCAAGATGTCACCCACTGCCATTAAGACTAGTTAACTATCAAAAGACTTTTACATAGAATTTTGTGTGGTACAGGTAGAAATTAATATTATGGAAGCCTTAGTTTCTTTATATACCCATTTTTGTCTTTGGCTGAAATCTCTGGTGGAGTCAAGGACAGGAGAACACAGAAGGCCTAGTCGAAGAGTTCTATTCCAACTTGCCCAGCCTATCAGTGTTGAGAGCTGGCTTGAGTAAGGAGCATATTTCAGCAGTAAGTCAATTTTGATTATCTAAATGTTGAAATAATGGAAGAAACTATAGCCACAGAGACATACGATATCACCTTAGAATTTTTTGAAAAGGAGGCAGAAACTAACAAATACTCAGAAGATTAGAATAAATAACTAGACCTTCCATTTCCCTGTCACTCCAACAAGCCAAAATACTTAAAAAATGTCCATACCTAATAAAGTGCCAGATGTTGGTGAGTGTTTCATGCAGAACACACCAACAGAATTTAAAATGACTATTTAAGAAAATTAAATAAACTGGAAGAAAATAGGGAGATATTTTCTTATATTTCCCCAGAGAAATTTGATAAATGGAAGAAATTAAAAATCAAACAGTAATCTTTCAGCCAAATGGTATACTCTTATTGAAAGAAGAAGTGTCTTTGAACATAAGAGTAGCAGAGCAAATTAGTGAGGAGAAACACATCCCTACAGTGGATGAGAAAAGAACAATAATGAGGATGAGGCAAACTTTTCAATGAGCAAGCATGCAGGTTATTGAGCTTTGATATGGAATTAAAAATGTAGGGTAAGGTGAATCTTATTCTAGGAAATAAATAACTCTCCAAACCCAAAGAAAGATGCAAATATCAAGGTACATCAAGGTCAAATTTCATTAGTCAAATGTCACTAAAATAAATCTGTGGTTAGGAGATGTCTTAGAGCTTATGACTTGCTGCTTTTTTAGAGGACTGAAATGCCATACAAATAGGGGGCTCACAACCACCTATGTCAACAGTTCCCTCTTCTTGCCTCTGTGGCACCAGAATGCATGTGCTCATACTTGTATACAGACATAAATAAACAACAAAATGAATCTTTTAAAAAAATCAGATTATAAAAGTTTACTAAAGATATAACAAATAATTTGGCTTCTCCTTTAATAATTAAAGAAATTGAATTAATTTTTAAATGTTCCCCAAATAAATTTTTCAACACTTCATGGTTTTATTGAATAACTATATCAAACAATTCAGGGAGAAGTAACATGTATAATAAAAATTAACTACTTGAATAAAGTAAGAGAAAGGACCATTACCAATCTATTTTATTAAAGTAATATTACCATAATATGAAAATAGTAAAAAAAAAATATTAGTAGAAATTGAACTTAAGGTCCATTAAACAAGAAGTAAATCATGCCTGCTACTAAAAACTCACCAAACTACCTGGGACTAGTGAAGTGATGGATCTTGGAAAAGAATGTAAAACTGCCACTTTAATAAACCAGTATAATTCTTAACTACACTTTAAAATTTATTTTTATATAGACAGATAAGTATAGGTTCATCCCTCATCAAAGAAATACATTGCAACAGAAACCATTACATAAAGCTATAACCAAAAAAAGTAGAAAACAAGTGACCATGTGGTGCTTAACCCCAAATGACACATCTACAACGAAACTACTGCACCTAAGCTTAAAGAATCATAATGAAAGAATAGAAAGATTGTAAGAGCCAGAGAAAAATGAAGTTTACTGTGAGACTGTGTCTTCTACAAATATCAGGGAGCTACTACACCCATAAACTCGCTTCAACATGGCTAGCAAAGTAAGAGCAGAGCAAGAATGACACCAATAGACATGTTAACAAGGACTGTGGGGAAATAGAACATCAATCCTAGAAAAAGAACAAAGAACACAGGGCAACTAAGGGATTCTGAGAGTGGGGAAGATTGTTTTTCCCCAGAGACGTGTCATCAATTAAATTGTTATCTAATGCTAAGGAGTCAGCCCTGAAATCATATTGAAACAAGTAGTATAGTGATGGAGCAGATTATATATATGCATATATATAACTATATATACTATATATACATATATTTGTACACACACGCACACACACACACACACACACACACACACACACACACACACACACATATATATTTCAGGCCACAAATTTGAGAGAAAAAAGGAGAAGACCAGGAAGGGCTAGAGAGAAAAAAGAGAAGTGGTAAATGATGTAATTAAATATTAGTTTCAAATAGTAAAATGTATTAATTTTTTTAAAAAAATCTACTAACAAATATGGCTTTCACATTAGACTTATTATTAATAAAATATTAGGGAACAGAATGTTGTCATATAGTCATGTATAAGATTCTACTAACATGGTGATTTTCATATTGGAATTGTCAATAAGAAAATACTAGGGAAAGGACTATAGTCATGTATGAGAATTTATAAATCATAGCAAATTTTCCAAATTGAACTTAAATCATATTTTTAACATTTGAACATCATTTAACTTCTTGCCAAAGATCTCTCCTCTCTCTCTCTGTCTCTCTCTGTCTCTCTCTGTCTCTTTCATATGGATGTGTGCCTCTGTGTATATGTGTACTTGCTGTTCTTAAAGAGTACTGGCTTTTTACCCAAATCAGTGTGGGTAGCACTCACAACTGCCTGTAAATCCAACTCCAAGGTATCTGACACAATCTTCTAGCCTCTTTGGGTACCTGCACACCTGTGTATGACTTGAATATGGAATGCTCCTTCTAGAATCTTGTGTTTGCTTCTTGAGACCCAGTTAATGGATGTCTTTTGGAAGATGATGGAAGTTTTAGGAGGTGGAGCATAGAAGGAGTAAATAGGACAATGGGCAATGTCTTTGATGGTCATATCAGACCCCCGCTGCTTTCTATTTGCAACTTGTCCATCAAGTGGTGAATATTCCCTTCCACGTGTGCCTGTTGTCATTTTATTTTGCCTTATCACAGACTGATAGGTAAAGAGAATTGTGGACTGAAACCTCTTAAATGGTGCAAAATCAACAAAATATACTTATTTCCTTAAGTTGTTTATATCAGGCATTCTGCCATAGCAGTAAGAAAGGTGACAAACACAGAAAACAGATACCAAAGCACTGGTCTCATTGTAACTTTTGTTTGTGTGATGAATATGGAAAAGTATAGAGAAACATCATAGATAAAGGTTGAAGGCTGAAAGACACTTAAGGACATGCTCAACATCCTTAACCATCAGAAAAATGCAAATCAAAACAACTCTGAAATTCCATCTTACACCTATAAGAAAGGCTTACATAAGGAAAGTGGAGAAAGCTCATACTAGTATCTTAACATCACACCTGAAAGCTCTAGAACAAAAAGAAACATACTCACCCAGGAGGAGTAGAAGACAGGAAATAATCAAATTTGGGGCTGAAATCGATAAAATAGAAACAAAGAAAACGATACAAAGAATCAATGAAACAAGTAGTTTGTTCTTTGAGAAAAATCAACAAGACAGACAAATCCTTATCCAAAGTAATCAAAAGGCAGAGATAGAATATCCAAATTAACAAAAGCAGAAATGAAAGAGGATACATAAAAACATACAGTGAGGAAATGATACCACATACCAAAATTAAATCAAGACTCAGTGAGCAATTTAAATAGACCTATAAACTGAAAGGAAGACATTAAATAGTTACAGTTTGGTCAGAAAATATAGAATGAAGTTTAATTTTTTGAAATCATACTTTGTATAAATATTAAGACAAGAAAAAAAAGCATTTTTTTTACATTAGGGCAATAGGAAAGATGTTTTGAGGGTACCTGAGAAGTGGACCAGACTGAGCCAATCACAGGTTTGGAGGTACAGAAGAGTAAATTCTATTCACAAAAGAAATTGATTCTCTGGGATGCGTTCCAATGTACTAAGGTGCCCAAGCATTCAAGTGCAAATATAATTGTAGGCTAAGGAGGTCCAGTTACAGCTTACTTTGATAGCAAACTTTGATGTCTAACACGTGGAGCTAATTTTGCAAAAAATGCAGATTGCCAAAGATATAAGGTTCTGGAGAATTCCAAGACGATTTCCATGAAGGTCCAAGATCTGAAACATCAAGTCATATGTGACATGAACATGATGCCTGCAGGTAGTCCCCCAGAGATTCACATGTGAAGTTGAAGTGCGAACATGAAGATATAGTGAAAACCCTGAGTTTTTAAAGATGCCAGGAAAATGCTGAAAAAAGCCAAAAGCAGGAGAAAAAGCTAGCACAAGGAGAGGCCTTGAAGCTGTGGAAAGGTATAGGCATAAGGAGACACCCTGTTGACTGGTTATTATCATAACATATGTTTCTCATACCAGATATGAAACTCTAGGATGCAGCAATTGCAAGTCTGGGTTTTGGTCTTCTGTAGATTCAGTTATTTTTTGCTATTCTAATTTTTGTTAGTTTTGGAGTGAGGATATATATTTTGTACCATTATGTTTAAGTTGTACATAATTTTCTTTGTGATTTCACAGGGACTTTTGATGTAGGATGTCCTTCTGTATATGTGTTGCTTTTATTGACTAATGAATAAAGAAACTGCTTTGGCCTGTGATAGGGCAGAGTAAACTAGGCAGGAAAACTAAACTGAATGCTGGGAGAAAGAAGGTGGAGTCAGGGAGAAGCCACATTGTTCTGCTGGAGACAGACACCAGGTGGAACCTTGCCGGTAAGCCACAGTCACATAATGATACACAGATTAATAGAAAGGGGTTACTTTAAGACGTAAGAGCAAGTCAATAAGAATCTAGAGTTAATAGACCAAGCAGCTCTGGGCAGCCAGGAATGAACAAGTGGCCTCTGTCTACAGGCTTACAACTAAGGCATTCCTTGAATACAGGAAGACTAAGTTCTTGACTTTGATTAATTTTGGAAATACAGTGGATAATTTTGTATTAGTACATTAACATAAGCCTTTCAAGAACAGAAGCAGAACATTGTATTTTGAATATGGGATATCCCCACAGTATAGGTGCTAAGTACTTGATCCCCAGATGGTTATGCTATTTAGAGAAAGGTTAAAAATTTAGGTGGCTTCTAAAGGATACAGAATATTGGCCTTATCTTTAAACGGTATATGTAGTTCTTTCCCCCAGTGTTCTCTGTGCCTTCTGTTGGTCATGAAGTATATAGGCTGCACCAAATACTTCCACCGGCATAATGTTCTGTTTAACCATAGGTCCAGAATCAATGGAAAAAAAGGACTGCAGAGTAACACTTCTGAAGCCATGACCCAGTTCAATTGTTTATGACAGGTATTCAGCTAGCAAATATATAAAGTAGCAGACATATTTAGGTTAAAAATGGTATCCTAATTAAAATATACAATATGAAAGTCAACATTTTAATAATTTTGAACTTGACAATTCAGTTGAATTAAGTATGTTTACAATGTTCCATAGCTACCATCAGGATCTACTTTTATATATTAACCCCCCCCAAAAAAAAAAACAAAGGCCAGCTGAAGAGTCATTTTTCATCCTCACTTGTAGTAGACCCTGGAAACAATTTATGTTTTGTGTTTGTGGATTCCTCACTTATGGATATGATAGAAAATATGTAGCCATTTTACACATGGCTTCTTTCACTTAGTACAATATTTTAAATATGCCATGAATCAGTATTCTATTCCTTTTTCATAGCTAAAAATTCTCTAGTATATGGGTATATCATATTTTACTTACACACCTATAGAACCAAAGTCATTTTAATTTATCTGCATTTTAAGTGTTTTGAAAAAAAACTGAATTTTTATATTCAATATTTTATAATTACTTTGCTATCAGGGGGTGTTTCTTCTTTAGTCAATTTTTATATGCTTCACTGTATATCTAATACCTGACAGAAATTTTTCAATATTCTGCTCCACCTCTTGAGTTCTATGACTATAACTATGTTCCAACAAATCTGGGACTAATATTTTCTTTTAAATACATTTATATATATATAAGCAGGAATGGAATTACTGGGTCATATGGTAATTATAGGTTTAACTTGATTACTGTCAAACTATTTTTCACAGCTGTACCATTTTACATGCCCACTAGCAATGTGCATGGCATCAGATGCACATTAATGACAATGTCATACCCAAACAGTTAAAAATCCAGGGCAAAACATCAGGCATAATTGCTGTTCCATTATCCCCAATATAAACTTAATTAGATCATATAGACTAAAATTTTCAGATTCTTAATGCATCTTAGAAATTCCTATGAACCAAAAAGTAGGCACTTTACAACTTTGCAAGTGAAGAAAATAAGAATACATTTGCTGACATTACTTACAAAGAAAATTAACCAAAGGTAAAATTAGTAAAAGGAAAGAAATAATAAATATCTAAGCAGAAATAAAGGAGTAGAATCTAAAGATAATTTAAAAGTATTAAAGGAGTAAACAGTTGATTCTTCAAAAAACATATACATAATTGAAAATCTACTAAGTATATCGATATAAGAAAACTGAACAAGATTTGCACTCATTGTGCAAAGATATATTAAACATTACAAAATATAAAAGAAATTTGACGAATTTCTGAGTACATGGGTCATACTCTAAGCCATAATGATAGAAAAATCCTCAAATATACCAAGAATAAGCAATGATATTTATTAAAAGTAATAAAAGTCTTCCATCAAAGGAAAGATCAGGTACAGATTTTTATAAAATACTTTATAGTATTTTAAATAAATACTTTATAGAATTAACATCAATGACTATCAAACTGTTCCATATAATAAAGAGGTGATAGCTCTTAAAACCTAATCTATAAGGCCAGCATTATTTTGTGATGAAAGCTCATAAAATTAAAAAGAAAGGAAAGAAATGAACAAAGGTAGGTGTAGAATAACATTCCTATGAACATAGTTACACAAAGCTGCAACAAAATACTAGCAAGAAAAATTAAACAATGCACTAGTTAAGAAGGAGGTTTAATACCACAGACATAAAAACTACAACATTGTTGGGGACCCTTCCCCAACCTCCTCAGTCATGGATGACCCTGGGTAGTGCCGCAGAAATCAGGACACAGGGGATGCAGAGTAGGAGATACAACTGCATACTTTATTGCAAAGCCAGTGCTCTTTTTATAATACTCAAATCATAATTCAAACTAGATTCCCATAATACATGAAAACAGTTTCATAGACTAGTCACTTGGTTGCGACTAATTTCAAAAGCTTTGTGCCCTAGCTAATCTAAACAAAGCTCAGTGTTATCGGAATAACTCTTGTTGTAAAATAATATGCAAAAACACCTCATCAGAAGACAAACCACAACCTAATCAGAGACTTTGAACTACAGTGCACATCTGTCTTCTCAAGGACTGACCATTGGCAAGGCACCCCCCTGGTGGGAGAGGTTTGCCTCCTCCTGACTTGGTTTGCCAAGTGTCTCAGTAAGAATGCTACCTCAAGTCTCCCTTGCACAAAGTTTCCATGCAGTTCAAAACTGTCCCTCTACACAACATAAGTTAATAAGCATAACACATAAATCAAATACAATGAAGAATAAATATTATACTATCATTTTGATAGATTAAAAACACACTTGATACAATTACACAAACATTCAGGACAAAAGTAACAAAATACCAAAAAGCCAAGAAATAAAACTCAATATAATAAAAAAGTCACAAAACCATAATCACTATTTTACTAAAAGAAATTAAAAACTGCTTTTTCAGAGAAGCAAAAGGCAACCATGATTACTTTCACCACTCTTAGTGTGACAGCTAAAATTTGGTCAGAGTACTTGAGAAAGTGGCCTGTTTTATTAATTATTGTTGCATGAATATATACACATGCACACACACAAATATATACTCATATCTGTAACCTGCTCAATCTGAATAACAATAATTGCATATACAGATTTTTCAGGGCTGACCATTTGGTATTGGATAACCAATTGATATGCTCTTCTCTGGAGAAACAGTCATTTATTTTTCTTACTATCATCAGTCCTTAGCTTCAATTTAAGATGAAGTTTTTCTGCATATAAAAACCTAAAGACTCTAGTAAAAGACTGATAAATAAATTTGGTACAATAGCAATATGTAATAACAATAAAAAGCAGTTGAAAATAGCATAAAATTCATCCCATTTTTTTGTTTATTGAAAATAGATTTTTATAAATACACTTTATATTCTGATTGTAATTTCACTTCTATTAACTTCTCCCAGTTCTTCCCTACCTCTCCTCCCATTGAGATCCATACTATTTGTCTCTTTTTGGAAAACAATGATCCAGGTAGATGTGATGGCACAAACACTTAATATCAGCATTAGGGAGGGAGTGGAAGTTTGATTTCTGTGAGTTCAAAGCTTACCTGATCTACATAGTGATGTCTTCCAGACTGTCAGGTCTAGATACAGAGACATGTTCACATACAGCGGAATTTCATAGAAACACAAACCAAAGGCATATGGCATATATATGGTTTCCCAGTCTCTATACACTGTCTCTACCCATTCTTTACAGCTAAAAATATTTAAAAAATTAGGATTAAGCTTAAATAGATTAATGAAAGAACTCTCTAAAGTGGAAATTGCAAGACACTGAAAAGATATGGAAAGAATTACCATGTTCTTAAATTGCAAAACTTAGCATTATTACACTGTCACTAACAGCCAAAGTGATCTTGGTTCAAATTCAAATTCAAAGCAATGCCTATGAGAAATAGTAATAATCTTATAATTTTATGAAATCAAGAAATTACATTAAAAATGATGTTATTTCAAGGATACTTAGCAAATACAGAGGAATAAACATAGATTATTTAAAAACTACTGCAGATACACTATAACAAATTCAACATGGTATGTGTTTGTTCACTGTTCTATCTCTGTAAGGAGACACGATAACCATGATGACTCTTATAAAAGAAAGCATTTAATTTGGAGCTACTTGCAGTTTTAGAGGTTTAGTTCATTGTCATAATGGCAGAGAGCATAATGGTTCACAGGCAGACATGGTACTAGAGAAGTAACTGAGAACTGTACATCCAGATCTGCAGGCAGCAGAGAGATTCTGTATTTGCCATAGGATTTTGAAGCTCAAAGCCTACTTTCAGTGACATACTTCTTCCAATAAGGCCACACCTATTCCAACAAAGTCACACCTCCTCACCTTTCTCATATAATGCTACTCCCTGATGACTAAGCAATGTATGAGCCTATGGGGTCATTCATATTCAAACCACTACACTATGCTCATAAAATAAAGAAAAGAGTAGAGAGAATTAAGAAATAAATGTATAAGCATACAACTCTGGACAAAGGTTCCAAAATATATACTTGAAAACAGAAATTCACTTAATCCATACAGCAGAATTGACATCATAACACAAAACATTTAAATATAAGCTCATCTTTTACTTCAAAGCCTTCGAGTAGGAATTGAAATTGTAAAATTACTGTAGAAAAACTTAGGAATATACTTCAAGATATTGGTTTGGGCAATTATTCTTTTGATATAATTTTAAAAGTATAGGAAACAAATGCAAAGTTGGTAAGTGGGATTAAATAATATATAAAAGCTACTACATAGACAATACAAACAAGTAAAGTAAAAGGGGCTAAGGAGTGGGAGAAATCCCTATATTGGGTAACTGTAGGACACAGGTGCTGTCAAGGAGAAAATAGGAAAGTAGAGATGGCTTTAACTGGATATGGCACGGACAATACAGAAGAAAGGAGGAATGAGGGATGAATAACACTGAAGACACTGAAATGATATAGAAATTCATATTGCCTGATAATATTCTCACAAGAGCCATGGGGTGGAGTATTTAACAAAATTCCAATAAAAGCCATGAGAAACTTTCCTCTCTAGTTTGTCTATCACCTAGAAAAAAATCTCCCTCTATATTGCTAGACCAACATTATTCCTTACTACATTCAACATCATAACTTTATACCCATGTTGTAATTAGGAGCGGCAGGGCTCCGTCCCCAGCACCCTGGCCGCCTGGCTAACTTATGCCCCGAAATAACAACACACAAATTGTATTCATTTAAACACTGCTTGCCCCATTTCTATCTAGCCTCTTCTAGGCTAATTCTCACATATTAATTTAGCCCATTTCTAATCATCTGTGTGTAGCACCGCTAGGTGCGCTTACCAGGGAGATTCTAGCCTACGTCCATCCTGGGTCAGAGCTTCATCACGTGTGTCTCAGAGAACAGAGCTATCGCATCTGTCCGGGAGAGCGGAGAATGGCGTCTCTGAGCTCACTTCCTCTTCCTCCCAGCATTCTGTTCTGTTTACTCCTCCCACTATGTTTTAACCTATCAGGGCCAAGCAGTTTCTTTATTGCTTAACCAATGAAATCAACAGATTGATATATGACACTCCCACATCATACCCACAGGTAAGAGTAGCTATCATGCCATAGCAAAGAAGTTTCTCTTTATAGCAAAGACCATCACAGAAAACTCGCAATTGGATACAATGCAGAGAACAACAGATCATGGAATACTCAGCCTTTATGTAAACATCCACAGCACAGGTCCCACATCTACAGTTCAGGTAACATGGCCAAAGAAGGGAGAAAATTAATGTTAAGAACCAAGTCTTATAGAAATGGCTGCATAAAATGACCTTAACAATTTAGGGGACATTCTCACACGAAGGGAGAAAATCTCATGGGATTGCATTCCTCAACAACAAACTTTAGATTTCTGAGTGAGGAAGATTGTCTTAGGCACTTGTTTTTAATTCCTATGAAGTAACACCATGACCAAGGCTACTTGGCTACTTATAAATGAAAATATTTAACTGAAGGCATACTTACAGTTTCAGAGGATGAGTCCGTGATCATCATAGCTGGAAAGCGGCAGCAGGCAGTTAAACATGGTGCTAGAACAGAGGCTGAAAGCTTAAATCTGACTCATAATAAGAAAATTAAGAGAAAGTGAGACTTGTCCTAGGTGGGCTATTTAAACTTCAAAGCCCACCCTCAGTGGCATACTTCCTAAACAGCCCACCAAACTGAAGACCAAACTGTCAAATATGAGTCTATGGGGACCATTATTATTCAAATCACCATATTCCACTTTCTGATCCCCATAGGATTATAGTCATAATGCAAATTGCATTCAATCCAATCTAAAAAATTCCAAAATCTCTTCTGAGACTCAAAGCAATATTTTAACTGCAACCCTTTGTAAAATTCAAAACCAAAACCAGATTGCATATTTCCAACATACGACAGCACAGAACACACTTTACAATTTTAAAATGGAGAAGAGGGAGCATAATGAGGAAATACTGGATCAAAGCAAGTCCAAAACCCAGCAGGCCAAACTCCAACTATTGCATCTCCATGTCTGATGTTAAATGGACTCTTCATATCTGTCATTCCTTCCACCTTTGCTGACTGAAATATTCTTCTCTCTTGGGTTTGTTCAATAACCTGTTTGCAGCTCTTATCAGGCACCTTGGTTAATCCAATGCAATCTAGGCTTTACCTTCACAGCTTCAGGAAATGGCTTCTACAGGACTCCATGCAGGAAATTTTCTACCACAGGACTCGAGTGAGTGGCTTTCCTTAACCATGAAGGAACATCCCACAACCTTTTAATAATGGTATACTTTATTATAAAGCTAGAACTACATAGTCAATATTGCCAAGTTCTTCTGGAACTAGAAATGATACCCCTTGTTGAATTAAAGTTGCATAAACTTTGACTTGTGATACTGTATTAGGGAAAGGAAATCCCTTTGACCCTTTCTTCTCAAAGGCTGTAGTGTTAGCAGGGTGGGATCTTGTCCTGAGGGTACCATTCCATTTATTCTATTTAGCATCACACCTTTCTTTAAATGTCTTATCTCCTTGGTCACGGGAGTTGGCCTCTAATGTTAACATTTTCTGGTTCTCTTTCTCTCCTCAAATTGTGCGTTTTATATTTCGCATTGTCTCACATGCTCCTTTTCACTGTAGACCTGCATAAGTATGATTAATAATAACCATGTGGCATAGTCAATACTAGGTCATCTTGAAACTTCCTCTCTAATGAGATTAGTCCAAAACTATTAAATTAGGTTCCAACAGACCTTTAAGAACTGTCGTAATATGAGCGGTGGGGCTGCGTCCCAAGCACCCCGGCTGCCTGCATGGCTAGCTTATGCCCTGAAATAACAACACACAAACTGTATTCATTTAAGCACTGCTTGGCCCATTTCTATCTAGCCTCTTTTAGGCTAACTCTCGCACCTGGACTAGCCCATCTCTAATAATCTGCTGTAGCCCACAAGGTGGCTTACCAGGGAGATTCTAGCCTACTTCCATCCTGGGTTGGAGCTTCATCGCATGTGCCTCAGAGAGCAGAGAAAGAGTGGAGCATCATGTCTCTCTAAGGCATCTGCCTCCCGAGAGGAGAGCCGTCGAGTCTGACCTCACTTCCTCTTCCTCCCAGCATTCTGTTCTGTTTACTCCTCCCACCTATGTTTTAACCTATCAGGGCAA
>NW_004949111.1:5880044-5887283 GCF_000317375.1 Microtus ochrogaster
CACCTAGGGGCACTACACAGATGATTAGAAATGGGCTAAATTAATATGTGAGAATTAGCCTAGAAGAGGCTAGATAGAAACGGGCCAAGCAGTGATTAAATGAATACATTTTGTGTGTTGTTATTTCGGGCATAAGCTAGCCGGGCAGGCGGCCAGGGTGCTGGGGACACAGCCCGGCCGCTCCTATTACTACAAAGAACAGGGGCAGAAACCAGCCATATTGTTTGTCTAAACACAAGATTGGTCTCTAGGTCAGTTGTTCATCTTTTTTCTCTCTTGGTTTGGGTCTCCTTAGCCCATGTTGCCCCCAGCAACACTGTATTCCATGCTCCTTCTAACATGACCCACTACACTCTACTTATATCATTCAACTACTTTCCTAGCCACTCTCTGGTACTTCTGTCTTAGTTACTTTGTACTGTTATGGAGAAAACTATTACCAAGGCAACTTACAAATAAAAAGTTTAATTGGGGACTTCCTTGCAATTTTAGAATGTGATTCTTTGACAGAGAAGCATGACAGCATGCAGGAAGTCATGGCACTGGAACAGTAGCTGAATGTTTATATCCTTATCCAGAGACAGTTGGAAGAGAGACTCTGCCTCATGAGTATGGACTTGTGAAACATCAAAGCTCATCCTCACTGACACATCTGCAATAAAGCCACAGCTCTTTCAACAATACCACACATCCTAATGTTTCCTAAACATTCTATCAATTGTGGATCAATCATTCACATACATGAGCTTATAGGGACTGTTCTCCTTCAAACCACCACTGAGACATAACCCCTCCTGAGAATGAGCCTCTAGTTGATTGTCCAAGTAAAGTGGTAATTGGTGAAAACATATAGATACAAAAACAGAGTCAGTAGATTATATTTGTGTATATGTGCATATATATTTATACATATAACATATAACAATAATAATTGAGGAAGAAGAGGCTATCAATTTTATACTGAGGCAGGGAACATGGAAAGAGGTAAAGGGAGGGGACTTGGAAGGGGATGAAGGAAATGGTAAGTAGGAAGTGATGCAATTGTATTTTAATTTAAAATCTACAATAAAAGGGAAAAAAAGAAAAATATTATCTTACCCAACACATTGGGCATTACATGATGAAATACATTCTGTCAGGGAAGATGTACCAAGAGTATTTCCAATTTAACCAACCTCTTTTGTAATGGAATTGATGACTGCTCCACAGGAGCTTGATACTGTGAAACTTGTTTTAAAAACAACAACTATGGCTAAAGAGGGCATAAGTTTTAGGGCCAACCTACTGCTGTTACTTTGCCAAATAAAGTCAAACTGCATATATATATATATATATATATATATATATATATATATGTGTGTGTGTGTGTGTGTGTGTGTGTGTGTGTATGTATGTATGTATAGAGAGAGACAGAGAGACAGAGACAGAGAGAGATTTGTGCTGCTCTAAACCTTAGTTAGTAAAGGTTATTTTTGTAGTGGGTAGTAGTTAATGCAGAGACTCATAATTGGTCAATGTACTAAGTATAAGCGACTGTAAGTGTTCAGCTACTGATGGCTCTTTTATGTCATCATTTCCCCACCAAAGGCTTACAGAACATCAAGGGAGAGGCATCCAAGATAATGTAAGAGATAAAAGATGGGGAAGAGCGCTGTGAAATGCTGACTAGAGGACATGATGTGGCTCTCAAAGTCGTGTCAATTACCTGCACATGATAAGCCAGTTGAAAGCTTCAAGGACAAGTGGGAGAGAGGCTACCACGACTCACCTAAAGTTTAACTAAAGTTAAAAAAATATTAAAAGTTTATAGATGATGTGGGATGGAGGATCACTCTTCTTTTTGGTTTGTGGACACTGATAGGTTGTCTAAGCCTCTGGATATGTCTATAACCATGCCATTATGCACATCACTAATTGGATTCAGTGAGTTATAAAAAAACTAAAAGGACATGAATTTTGGAGTGAAATATGATGGAGGGTTTGGGGGATAGTTGGGGAGCAGAAATGATCAAGATACATTGTATACATGTGTGATGTTTTCAAAGAATAAATAAAATTAATTTATAAAAGATAACTGCTCAAAATCCTATTATTTGCAACAAAATGTATAGAATTAAAAGACAAGATAAATGAAACATCCAATCTAGCCAATAAAAAGAAGTATGTTAAATTATCTTGTTTATGTAAAAAACAATCTAAAACTAATGCCAATTTTAATATATAAGAGGTATGACAAGTACATTGCAAGTGGGCATCTGTGAGTGAAAGGAAAAGACAGTATGGATATGATTAGCACAAGCATATTCTTGTATGACAATATTATAGTGAATCTCTTTAATTCATGAATTAATACATGTTAATAATTGCAAATAGCTGTAAAACTTAAAAACAAAAGTGCCAATTCCAAAAGTGCCTGCTTTATATTCTTAGACTTTAATATGTTGGTTAGTATATAACAGGTTCTCAGTAAGTGAAAATATTAAGACAAAAGAACATGATAAAAAAAGAAAAAGATGAATCAAAGGTGACTTTGAGTTTGGCAACATACATGGATAGTAATAATATGGTATATTGGAAGGACATTTTATTACTGACATTTGATCCAAATAATAAAAGTATCATAATTTTAGAGTATTTTTTAAATAATATCCAAGTTATAGCAACTTTTTATAACCTCCCAATAGTTTTAGGTACATAAATTATTTGATTAAAAAAAGAAACAAGTAGAAAAATCAAAGAACAGTAATTGCAGAAGAAAATAACATCAAGGAATAGGTATTCTGTGAGATTAATTAGATGTAGAATGATGCAAAATGGACATATTTTCCATACTTAGTCTCATCAGTTGCAGTTACAGTGACCTGAAAAATGCACTTATCCCAAAATATCACCTAGCAAATGCAAAACTATTGTGTGGATACTTCATTCTACTATGGTAAAAATATCAAAATTCATAGAAAGAGATATGTTTAAAAACTATGCAATATTAGGTAAATATAAAAAATAATTCCAGGTAGTAAAATATTTCTAGAGGTGGATCCAGACCAGTATTTACAAAAACAGGACAAAACCAGTAACCTAGGCCAAAGTAGGCCTGAGGCAATGAACTCTACCTTGGGCTGGAGCAGGACTGAGGCAACAAATTTCACAGGAGTTGGACTGAACAAGCTATCTAGGCAAGAGTGTCCCTGAAGAAACAAGCTCCATTGGAGCAGAAGCCAGGAGCCAATCCAGTCCCAGGATACTGGCAGACAAGGATTGAGCAATCAAAATGGTCCAGAACACACAGGAGACAGCAAACTCCACCAGAAAGGGTACAGGGGAGTAACTGCTGGCCAGTGAGCCAGAGCCAGAGACTGCTGAGGGTCCGAACATGAATCTGGGGCCTTCAAGGGAGTACACATAAGTCAGAACCCCTGCGGGTCTGGGTGTGAGTCTAGGACCTCTAAGGAACTAGTCCTGAGCCAGGACCTCTGCCAGTCTGGACATGAATCTGGGACCTCTGAGGAACAAGAGATTTCTGCGGGGCTGGGCTTGAGTCTGCATCCTCAGAGGGAGTAGGCCTGAGCCAGGACTTGTTGTCTGGGACATCAAAGGGAATAATAGGCAGGATCCTGAAACCTCTGCAGGTCTGAGTGTGAATCTGGGACCTCTGAGGGAATAAGGCTGATCCAGGTTTTCTGAAGTTCTGGGTGCTCCTGAGCCTGGGAACTCTGAAGCAGTAGACCAGAGCCAGAGACCTTTGCAGGACCGACTCCCAGCCAGAGACCTCTGCAGGAGTGGATACAGACAAGGGTTTAGAGAAACAGGTCAAAACTGGTAACCTAGGCCAAAGTAGGCCTGAGAAAGCAAACTCCAAGTGAGCACTGAGCTATCTCCAGGAACACGGATCAACCAATGGGGTAACTAGAACTGTGGCACTGACTGTACCATGAGGAACAACCATCTGATCTTTGAATTCACTGGCACCTAGAAGATTAATCAACAGAATCTCAGACAGCCGCAACCACACCTATTAGAGGAAAAGATGAATAGAAAAGGTAAGAACATATGCAACACCACAAAGGGCAACACAACACCAGTAAAACCTAAAGATCCTACAACAACAAGACTTGAACAACCAAATATAGATGAAGCAGAAGAAACTGACCTAAAAAATGACTTCAGGAGAATATTTGAAACTCTTAAAGCAAAAATGAGGTATTCCCTCAAAGAAATGGAGGAAAAGACAAACAAAACATTGGAAGATATCAGCAAATCCCTTAAAGAACCCCCCCAAAAAGAAATCAAACATATGAAAGAAACTATTCAAGACTTGAAAACTGAAATAAAGGAAATAAAGAAAACACAAACTGAGGGACTTATATAAACAGAAATCATGAGAAAATGATCAGGAACCAGAAATGCAAGCATGAACAGAAGAATACAAGAAATGGAAAAGAGAATCTCTAGAGCTGAAGATACAATGACAGAAAAGATCATTTCATATTAGTCACAAGAAAAATCCATCAGGAGGAAATCTCAATACTGAACATCTATGCCCAAAATACAAGGGAACACTCATATGGAAAAGAAACACTTCTAAGCTTAAATCATACATTAAATGCCACATACTAATAGTGGGAGACTTCAACACTTCCCTCTCACCACTAGACAGGTCAGGCAGACAATAAATGAACAGAGAAATAAGGGAACTAACAGATGTTATAACTCATAACTCAAATGGACTTAACAGAGATCTATAGCATATTCCATCCAAACAGAAAAGAATATATCTTCTTCTCAGAACCTCATGGAACCTTCTCAAAACTTGACCACATACTTGGTAACAAAACAAACCTCAACAAATACAAAAAAAAATTGGAATAACCCAATGTAGCTTATCATATCACTATGATTTAAAATGAGCAGTCAAAAGCAAAATTAATTTCAGAAAACCCACAAACACATGGAAATTAAACATTGCTCACCTGAATCATCAATGGATCAAGAAAGAAATAAAAGGAGAAGTTAAAGGCTTCCTAAAATTCAATGAAAATGACCACACAACATACCCAAATTTATGGGACACAATGAAAGCAGTGTTAAGAGGAAAGTTCATAGCACGAAATGCCTACATAAAAAAAAATCTGGAAAAATCCCACACTAGTGAATTAACAGAACATTAAAAAACTTTTGAACAAAAAGAAGCAAAGTCACCTAAGAGAACTAGATGGCAGGAAAGAATCAAATTGAGAGCTGAAATCAACAAACTAGAAACGAAGAAAACAATACATAGAATAAAAGAAACAAAGAGTTGGTTCTTTGAGAAAATCAACAAATTAGACAAACCTTTAACCAAACTAACCAAAAGGCAGAGAGAATATCCAAATTAACAATATCAGAAATGAAAGGAGGACATAACAACAGACACGGAGGAAATACAGAGAATCTGTACTCTAAAAAATTGAAAAACTTAAAAGAAATGGACAACTCTCTGGAGAAATATCCCAAACCAAAATTAAATCAAGACCAGATAAGCAAATCAAATAGACCTATAACTGCTGAAGAAATAGAAACAGTCATCAAAAGTCTCTCAAGCAAAAAAAGTCCAGGACCAGATGGTTTCAGCTCAGAATTCTACAAGACTTTCAAAGAAGAACTAATACCAATACTCCTCAAATTATTCCACACAATAGAAACAGAAGGAACATTGGCAAACTCTTTTTATAAGGCTAAAATTACCCTGGTACCCAAACCACAGAAAGATACTACTAAGATAGAGAATTACAGACTAATCTCACTCATGAACATTGTTGCAAAAGTACTAAATAAAATACTGGCATATCAAATCCAAGAACACATCAGAATCATCATCCACCATGATCAAGTCAGCTTTATTCCACAGATGCAGGGATAGTTCAACATACAAAGATCCATCAACGTAATCCACCGTATAAACAGAATGAAAACCACATGATCATCTCATTAGATGTCGAAAAAGCTTTCGACAAAATTCAACATCCCTTTATGATAAAGGTCTTGGAGAGAGAAGGGTTACAAGTAACATACCTAAACATAATAAGGGCAATATATAGCAAGCCAACAGCCAACATCAAACTAAATGGAGAAAAATTCATAGCGATTCCACTGAAATCAGGAACAAGACAAGGTTGTCCACTCTCTCCATATCTATCCATTATAGTTCTGGAAGTTCTATCTAGAGCAATAAGACACCAAAAGGAGATCAAGGGGATACAAATTGGAAAAGAAGACAAACTCTCACTGTTTGCTGATATGATAGTTTATATAAACGATCCCAAAAATTCTACCAATGAACTTTACAAAAAAAAAACAAAACAAAACAAAAAAAAAACAAAAAAAACCGGAATAGCTAAAACAATCTTGTACAATAAAAGAACTTCTGGAGGCATCACAATCTCTGACTTCAAACTCTACTGCAGAGCAACAGTACTGAAAACAGCCTGATATTGGCATAAAAATAGGCAGAAGGACAAATGGGACCAAATAGAAGACCTGGATATTATTCCACACACCTTTGAACACTTGACTTTTGAAAAAGAAGCAAAAAATATCAAATGGAAAAAAGAAAGCATATTTAACAAATGGTTTTGGCATAACTGAATATCAACATGTAGAAGAATAAAAATAGACCCATATCTATCACCATGCACAAAACTCAAGTCCTAATGAATCAAAGACCTCAACATAAAGCCAGCCACACCGAAACTTATAGAAGAGAAAGTGGGAAGTACATTTGAATGCATTGCCATAAGAAACAACTTCCTAAATATAACCCCAGCAGCACAAACACTGAGAGAAACAATTAATAAATCATACCTCCTGAAACTTAAAAGCTTCTGTAAAGCAAAGGACATGGTCAACAAGAAAAAATGACAGCCTACAGAAATGGGAAAAGATCTTCACTAACCCCACATCAGGCAGATGTCCGATCTCCAAAATATACAAAGAACTCAAGAAATTGATCATCAAAAGAATACATAATCCAATAAAAAAGGGAGTACTTAACCCTGTCTCGAAAAACCAAAAAAAAAAAAAAAGGGAGTACTGACCTAAACAGAGAACTCTCAACAGAAGAATCTAAAATGCCTGAAACTCACTTAAGGAAATGTTCAACATCCTTGGTCATCAGAGAAATGCAAATCAAAACAACTCTGAGATTCCATCTTACACCTGTAAGACTGGCCAAGATCAGAAACACTGATGACAACTTATGCT
>NW_004949111.1:5888168-5888780 GCF_000317375.1 Microtus ochrogaster
GTCTGAAAAAGCATGGGATAAAACCGGACTCTCTAACATGTGGGACAATGAGGACTGCTGAGAAGCCAAGAACAATGGCACTGGATTTTGATCCTACTGCACATACTGACTTTGTGGGAACCTAGGCTGTTTGAATGTTCACCTTACTAGACCTGGAAGGAGGTGGAGGTCCTTGGACTCCCCACAGGGCAAGGAACCCGGTCTGCTCTTCAGGCTGATGAGAGAGGGGGAGTTGATTGGAGGAGGGGGAGGGATATGGGAGGTGGTGGAGAGGAAGAGACAGAAATCTTTAATAAATAAATAAGTAAATTAATTAATTAATTAATAAATCATCAAAAAAAGAACTATGTTGAATAGTTATGGAGAGAGTGGACAGCCTTGTCTTATTTCTGATTTTAGTAAAATCACTTCGCATTTCTCTCCATTTGATTTGATATTGGTTGTCAGTTGGCTGTATATTGCTTTAGTTATGTTTAGATACATTCCTTGTATCCATGATCTCTCCAAGACCTTTATCATGAAGGGATGTTGGATTTTGTCAAAAGCTTTTTCAGCACCTAATAAAATGATCATATGGTACAAAAAAGAAATTCTAGAATACTTTGCAGTTAA
>NW_004949111.1:5900220-5915637 GCF_000317375.1 Microtus ochrogaster
GGATAGCACACACTCACCCGTCCAGATGGGATTCCTCAGCAACTAAACAGGGCCGCCCGGTAGCCCAGTGATCAAGAAGATATAATTTTATATTAATTGACCTACATGATCACCTTTACCTATAAGCTATATTGAAAAAAAATTATGATGATAACAGTTTTGCATTTTGCATAAATTAAAATAATAAAAATATTGAAGACATTTTTGAAGATACTTTTAATTTCTACTATTCCACTTCAACATACATAAGAAGAAATCTATTATTTGACTTGGGAAGAGGCTGATTAGCACACAAGATTTTGACTACTCATTAGTTCAGTATTTTTCTTTTAAGAAATGGCCACACATATATGTAGAGATTACTAACTAGTAAGCACACCATATATGTGTACATATAATCTGGATATCAAATAAAAATGATAATTCAATGTTTTGGAATATTAATCAAAATTTTAGGATTATTTTCTTCTGAAATTGAATAAAATCAACTCCAAAAGTTATTTTTCATATCCTAGTCAAAGAAATATCTATTCTGTTCAGTTTCTTAACAAAGTCTCTGAAGAGGTAACAGGGCACAACTGATAATCGCATAACCCTTAAAGGGATGTGGGGACTTATATCTGACTTTGACTCTTTCCCTTCATGTAAAGACTGACTCTGTGACCTTAGACATGTTATTTGAGTTCTTCGTGCATTGGATAATTTACTTGTTGAGCAGAGGTACAAAAAGCTATATCAAAAAGCTATGTTATATGTATTATATATGAGTACATTTTTGATGGAGGAAGGTCATTGGTTAATTAAATAAAGAAGCTGCTTGCCCTGATAGGTTAAAACATAGGTGGGAGGAGTAAACAGAACAGAACTCTGGGAGGAAGAGGAAGTGAGCTGAGAGACTCGACAGCTCTCCTCTTCGGGGCAGATGCCTCAGAGAGACACGATGCTCCACTCTTGCGGGCAGAGGCAAGAGCTCTGCTCTCTAAGGCACACCGATGAAGTTCCGACCCAGGATGGACGTAGGCTAGAATCTCCCTGGTAAGCCACCTGTGGGCTACAGCAGATTATTAGAGATGGGCTAGTCCAGGTGCGAGAGTTAGCCTAAAAGAGGCTAGATAGAAATGGGCCAAGCAGTGCTTAAAAGAATACAGTGTCCGTGTAATTATTTCGGGGCATAAGCTAGCCAGGCAGCTGGGGTGCAGCTGGGGTGCTGGGGACGCAGCCCCGCCACTCAATATTACTACACATTTTAAATTTATGACTATAATAATGCTTAGAATAGGGATTGTTATAAGTTCTTTGATAATTACATTGAATCCTCCGATTTTACAGACGTATTACTTTTGTTCTTAAAAAGTTGGACTCCAGTCTATTGGATACAGTTGATAATCGATATTCTTGTTGCTTTCCATTTAGGAGCACTTAAAATATGAAATGTATTCTTTTTAGGCTCCAGAAGGGATGATTTTGGACCTTAGAGTTCCAAAGGGCAAGAAAATAAAGAATTTATATATGTTCAAAAAACTGTCCATTGTTTCTCTGTGAAAACAACAAAAAAAGAGAAAAACAATGAAACCCCTTTATTTTCCTGATACTAGGAGTCAGAAAGACTGATTTATAGAAATCTCCATCCCTCAAGGCTTCTGCTGCAGAGAATGGTTGAATTTACAGAATAAGACCTAAATGACAGTATATTAGAAACCTGGAAATTTTTGGAAAATAAGGCTTCCCATTTTTTCTCAGTTTAAGGGACTGTGAATACTATATAAATACCAACATGTTTTCATCTGCCATTATACTTCTTTTTGATTTTCCAAATTTAATTATCTCGTGCCACAGCAGTCTTCTGTTGAGGCAAATCATTGTCTGGCTAAGGAAAGTAAGTCAAATTGTTCCTCTCAAGTCAATGTTAAACCAGGCATAAGATGGTTGTCTAGCAAAGAAAAGACATTCTAAACATAAAATTTAAGTGTCTACAAGGAAGACACAAATTATCCCTCTTTAATGATCCAGTGTCTGTGATAGTATTTACAAACTGCACTATACTATACTGTCCCACTCTCTTCCCTGAAAGCTGCAGAAAGAGCTTACACAGTGTTCATTCTTCAGTTTTTCTGAGACACACATTAAGATCATGTGCTTTTTCTCTCTCACCGCTACCTGTTTCACCCTTAGCATTGTAAGAATCATTATCATTTCATTTAGGAAGATCATTTCGTTGCTTAGTTTCCTCTGCATAGCAACCAATTTTGCAGAGTTTAATCTGAACATTAAATATAAAATTCCTTTTAAGGGATGGAAAATGGTTGCAGGGAGGAGGGTGTTCTGGGCTTCTTTTTGTATTAAGGAAACCAAAATCGCAAAGGAGCTTATGCTAATAACCAATGTATGCTGCTGGGAAGGAACATGTAAAACTGTGTTCCCATTATCATCTATTTATGGACAAATATTTCATTTTATTATCTATGCTTCTAAATGTGCTTGGTTTGCCACAAGTCTGACAAATGAAGAAATCAGCTCTGTCCCTTCTTTGGAGACTTCTCAGTCAAGAAAGAACTTAAGTCTGCTTTATTGTGAATTACCCAAGCAAAAGTAGGTGTTGCTTTCTGTTATATTTTCTCTTGAGACTTTATTATAGTTCAGCTGTTAACTTTGTACCACTAATTTTAATTTTCTTATGTTTTCTTTTCAGATACTGTTATATCAAACTTATAAGGCATTTCAAATATAATCAAACCCAGGAAGCTGATATTTCTGATTAAAAGATAAAATAATTTAAGTACCGTAAAAAGATGTTTTTAAAGTTCCTGTTTAGAATTTTAACAGGCTAAAAAGAAATAAATATGCTTCTATTTTAAATCATAGTACTTACGGTACTATGAGTAATATATTAAAAGGCCATTAATATGTTTTTTTTTCTTTTATAGTCACAAAAGTGCAAAACACAATGAAGTTGCAACTTGCAGATCATCAGCTAGGAAAACTTCCTGGAAATTATCAGGAGCAAGACAAAGATCAGAGAAAAGGTTGCCCTTTAAATGATAAGGGCAAGTTCATAATACATGATTCCCAAAAGGAAATGGATTGTAATGTTTAGTTTTATAAATCTCTGTCTTTACAGAGAAGAAAGAAAAACAACTATGAACTATAAAAGACAACTCAAAGCACGGGAAAAAAAAACAGAGAAGCAAAAGCCAAGAGGAAAGTATTTCAATACTTTGAATAAACAGACTCTAACCGATCTATCCCAACTTTAAGAAAAAATAAACAAGTAGTTGCAGATACAATTTACATATCTGCAAAAATGTTTGGGGAAAATTCATGAAATGATTTAAATGGGAAAAAAGCAAATATTTATGGTCATGATAAGGAAAATACAATTATATCCAACTGTTTAGGGAAAAAGGTAGGTTATTTTATTTATGTAATTAAATTCATGATTAACACAAATTTTAGAATCAAAATGTGTCATACTTTTTTTATAAGAGAAGGAACTCTTGGGCTCTGTGCTATCTTTGCTGCTAGCATAAGTAATTTTGTGGATATTTGATTTTAATTTAGTTTTAGATTGTGTACATCTGCCACATAAGCACTGACCTAAGTGAATCTTTAGGTTATTATTAGTGGCTGCAGTACTGAGAGTTTAGCATGCATTATTTATGTCCATTCATCAAGGAAGCTTTTGCTTCCTATTATATGCAGGCTCTCATGCTAGCAACTGACAGTCGGGAAAGGGCCTCTTAAACATTCTGTCTTCAAGTTTCTTAAAATGTTGTTAATGAAAGGACACATAAGTAATCCAATTACAATACCCCACAAATACACACAAATGGGAGCATAAACAAGACAACCTAAAATATTGATCCCAAAATAAGGTATTTAGACATTTTGATATCTTGTATATGTTGTTCATGATGATTCAGGCAGTTTATTCAATAAGATACTCCAGCATTTAACCATTATTTATGTGGAGGATGATTTGTGGTTTATGTGTCCTAGTGGAAATATGGCAATTTTGGGATAAACAATCACATCCCAAACTCATGATATTGCTCAATTACAAAATATTAATTTCTCTTTAAATGCATCTTATTGACTATGATATGGAATAAATTTTCTAGGAAATCTTTAAAGCCATATGAGGAAATGATGGAAACTATTTAGAAAAACAGCAATAGCCCATTCTCTTTGGATGGATACCTTGCTCAGCCTAGAAATAGTAGGGAGGACCTTGGTCCTTCCTCAAAGCTATGGGCCTTACCCTCTCTGAGGAGTAGATGAGGGGTGGGAGAGATGGTGGGAACGGGAGGAGAAGAAGTGGGAACTGGAATTGGTATGTAAAATGAAAAAGGATAATTTTTCATTTAATAAAATGAAAAAAGGGAAACAGCAATATATCTTAAGTACCCCAACGCTATGGTTGCAGTCCACTATAAATGAATACGCATATGTGCAGCAGCAAGTTAACTGTAGTCATTGCAGATAGATTTAAACTTTGTAAAAACATTCTAAATAGAGGTGCATTTATTGTAAAAGATTGGATTCATTTTTTAAATTCACCGGACAAACAGAACAGCACTATTTTCATCAACAAATAAAAAAATAAAATGAAGTTATTCCAACAAGATGTGACTGTAATAACATTTGCCTCATTTTCTGATGTGCCATATAAATGACTCTCAGGGAAAGTTTACAGGATCATCTCCGGAACAGTGTGGATTGTGGTAGTAGGAGGATAAGTGGGTATCCTCCTAAAACTGATATTCTGAAGGTGTCCATACTCATTTGCATGTCAGAAATCAGCTATATCTTTTTATAATCACATCTTTTATATGTGCCATTTACAAACACATCCATAAATATACACCGTCATGCGCATCATTTACATATTCAAGGTTAGTATTGTGAGTATTTACCACATGCCTCATGGAATATGGATTTGAATGCGTTCAGTAATGTTCTCTTCAGTTAGTTGTTTTAAGCTTAAGGCTGTGTATGAAGACACCACCACCCTGGTGCCGTGCTGTCGCATAAATATTCTCTCTTACCTCTGAAGTTTTCCTCATCTACAGCAGCAGTGCTAGGGGTCAAACTCACAAAGGTGCTGTCCCTCAATTGCAGCAAACACCGCCATGTGTTGTATGTTTGATGAATTAAAAGGATGCTGCCAACTTAATTACACTGTAACCCTTCAATAAAGGAAGGGCAGAGCTGATTAACTAGTGAATAATTGGGGGCTGATTGATGGCTCTCTCCCTCACTGCTGAAGGCTGTATATATAATTATTTTGCCTTTGGGCCTAATTTTGCCACTGTTAGCTTCCACTTTTGTCATCAGTTGTAATTTATAGTTGAGGCCTGAAGCCTTAAAAAAAAAAAGATAGAAAATGAAATAGCTCTGATCCCTAGATATGTCACCTGCAAAAGGCCAGCAGGCAGCCTTGAACATCAACACTTGCAGTCATTTAATAGAATTAACACTTCGTGCTTAGCTAGAAAATAATATTGTAATTTGCTAATAATCATAATATCAGCTTTTTTCAGCTTAAAATCATACTGTATAACTCGGTGCTTTCGAATATACTTTATTGCAAGTCCACCAGTTTAAAAATGTTACTATAGCTTGTGTCCTTTCAAAAATTCACTCTTCCAGTGCACTAGCAAAATTGTAAACACTCCTTTTCTTAAAGACAACATGTTTTACTTTCTCCAAAGAATATTTTTAAAATCAAATCTTTCTGTAAATATAACTATAAAGTTACCATTGTAACTAAATCTTGAACAGTTACTATGGCTTCAAAGAAACAATATATAGCAAATACTGTGGACAAAGTACCATGTATAATATATATGTTGTTCTCAATAAGCTGAATATAGCCAAGCCTCAACTTCAAATATATTCTGTGAAATATTTCTTTTATAACAGTAATGTAAAATAAATTGAGCGAACTAAAACAAACTAGTCCTAATAAAGATTCTGCTTTGCACCATGCTCTGTTTTATTTTTATTAACTAGAACCTTATATTAAGATAATAAACCATTTTAGTGATTGCTCCTCTCTAAATCATTCTAAAATAATGCAGGTGACTTGTCACATATTTTTCTACAATGGTAACATCTTGGATGCAGATAATACTGCATACTCAGAGCTTCTCACTTCTAAGCCAAGGTATATAAAATCTCTCTCACACATTTCCTTTGTTGTTTTGTCCTCCCTGAGAGCTCCCTAGCTTATGAATCACAGGATGATTTGAAGAACCTTTCAGTCAAAACTCAGTACCGTGCCAGTGACTGGCACAGGCCAAGAGAAAAAAAAAATAAAGATTGATATTTGCCCTCTCTTCTTATCTGCACTTGATTTATAAGTCACTGTGAGTATGCAAGAGAAATAAAGGCAAAGGCCTTGATGCTTCCCCATGGAGAATATTCACCGTTTGGATTGAAGGCATGAAAGAGGGGAAATTAATGGTAAGCTGTTCATCTGTCACTACTGCCAGCCTGATGGTTTTGCAGAGAAGGCGAGGACTATATGACATGCCCTCCAGTGAAGGGCAAGTCTGTCCGCTGTTCTCCTATTATAAACACACTGCTTTAGGTTTCAGAGGGATTTAAATTTAAAATAAGAACGTCTTTTAGATAGATGTACATTTGCACTAAAATACCTTAGTATTTTAAAATATTAACGTGTAGAATTCTGCTTGTTTTAGGAGAAAGAAATATTTTCCATTTCTCTTTCTTTCTCTCCTTTCTTCTCTCATTTTTAAAAATGTAAGTCAAACCTTCTGCTTGCCAATGTGGCTCAGCCTTTTTACATCTGGCTGCATTCTTCCCCCGCTGGCACATTGCAATGAAATGTAAATAGGCCCTGAAGATTAGGCACATGCAAAGTGGGAAGGACTTGCTTTAATTTCACTGTGCAAAATGCAGAAAGTGATTGCAAACTAGAAATGATAAGGTGGAGTCTTTACTTCCGTAGGAGATTAAAGTGAAAATATTATGAACTACACAGTTGACAGGAAAAAACATCATAAATAAAAGTTTTGTCTTCTTTGAAAGATCTAAAAAACCATGTATTCTTATTATGATTAATGATGGTAAGGACCTGATATATCGAGAGAATACTGTGTACTTTAGTGGGGAAAAGAGTACATAAATAGATAACTAAAATTGAACTTTCACATTTTTTATCCAACTTCCCAATCTAAGAGCATCATAATTTTATATGACAGAAAGAAAATTTTATATACATAACTAATTTTGCTATTGAGATTCTCACTCTCAGATGAAATTTTGTAGAACATAAGCTAAAAATTGAACAGAAGATATGAATGTTGTTTGTAATAGAAACAAAATTAATTAACAAGAAGATTTACAGTAATTATGTGTTACTTAAACAAACTTTTCAATCCAGAAAACAGAAATAATTTATCTGAACAAGGATTGTTAGTGAAGAAAACTACAATCCAGAAAGCAAAATATTTTACCTTTGCCAAAAATGCATAAAAGAACATTTACAACAGAATCTCTTCAAGTATGTTTACTTGAAGAAATCAGGAACTAAAATATTATATTTTAAACAAAAAACACTTTAGTTTAGGTATTTTAATATACAAAGATGCATGATATCTTGTCTGTTTTCCCTAAGACATTTACCCTCTAGTAGTATAATAAAATAGAACAAATAGATGAATAATTACATAACTAAGAAATAGTAATATTTATAAAATCAATAAAAATCAAAACAAATATTTAAAAGTTCAACAGATTCAAAAGGGGATCTGAAAAATAAGTTCTTCATACAGGCAAATATAATAAACAAAAATTTGAAAGTTTTGGGAGAATTTAGACATAAGAAATTGGAAATAGATATTTATTTTGGAAAGAATAATAATGTTGACACAGGGTTGTTTAATAGAAAGAAGCAAAATTTAACTGGATTAGGGGAATGACAAGGGAGCAAATTATAATACAAAAGGGAAAGCAAGTGTGATGTGGAGAAATTAGAAGTTTGAATTCCATGAAAAAAAAATAGGGCCTTATTGATTAGCAGGAATAGTACATGAGCATTTTAGTAAAGAAGTTA
This sequence comes from Microtus ochrogaster, assembly GCF_000317375.1. Lineage (NCBI taxonomy): Eukaryota > Metazoa > Chordata > Mammalia > Rodentia > Cricetidae > Microtus > Microtus ochrogaster. Next base: position 5,908,301 of record NW_004949111.1, read on the forward strand.
AATATAGCATCTTCCAGCAGTATGAAAGCTAGCCAGTGGAGAAGAAACTTCCAGGTCAGTAACAGCTTGACCATATTCTATAATTCAAGTATGTGGTATCTTTGGCCAAAGGGTATTACCATCATATTCGGGATGATAACCAAGAGGATGAGCAAGAGCCTATAATGTTTGGGAGTATAGGGAACTGACTGGAAGCTCAAAAAGAGGAAATATAGTCCTGGCACTAAACTTTTTGTTAGCCTGTAGTGTCTAACAGGGGCTTTATTGCTCCATTATGAAACAACTCAATTTAAATTCTTTTTATAGAAATATATATATATATATATTCTTTATACATATAATACTTATATATACAATTTATATATATAATATATATAGATATTTTAGAAGCTTTTCATGGGACTAGGTTTCCATATGACTGTTAAAAAACATCTTTGTTAGTTATTACTCCTCACATTCCTTCTTCTCCTACCTTTTAATCCAATTTTACACTTTCTGTTCTACTATTCCCCATTTACAATTTATGACGCTATTCTCTATCCTCTCTCCCTTGAACCTGCTCCATCACTAATTCCCCGTCCTCTATGAGTATTCCAAATGGTGCACATATATCAGAGGATTCAAAGATAATATCCACAAATAAGAGAAAAATCTTCAATGTTTCTCCTCCTAAGTCTGGGCAATATTACTTTTTTCAGTTCCATCTATTTACTTGTGAATTTCTTAATTTCATATTGCTTAACAATCTAATAATATCCCATTGTGCAAATTCACAGTTAAGATTGTCTATGCTTGATATTGTTAGATAGTCTATGACATTTGGAGTAGCCAAATGTTTTTCTTAGCAACCAAATTATACTCCATTGTGAAAATGTACCAAATTTTAGTCCAGGTTGTTTTGCATTCTAAAACCATTGTCAGTAGAGTATCAGTGAACATGGATAAGCAGCTACCTCTATAGTAGAATATAGAGTTCTTTTGTTTAATTCCCTGGAATAGAATAACTGGATCATTTGGTAGATCAATTTCTTGCTTTTTTAGTATCTCACATACTCATTTCCATAGTAGTTATAGAACTTTACACTCCCACCATCAGTGAACAAGTTTTCCCCTTTTCCCCATATTCATATCAGCATTTGCCATCATTGTACACTTCTGGAAAGGGAATCATTAATCAAAGATGTGAACACTAAGAGTTACAATAACAACAGGCCTAACAAGTCATGTCCCCTGTATAATAATGGCATGAATGTTGTGGGAGTAACCCACCACATTTTATTAGATATAAGATCCACTCTATAACATGATACCTTTGCCTACACTGTTATCAAAGACAAGAACCTATAATTATAATTTTGGGCTATGAAGCCCAAAAGTGATAACCACCTACTACCACCTACTACTATTCTGCTAAAGAGACATAGTATTAAGCAAACTCCAGATTGGTACATCTTTTACGCCTCATCAGAGAAGCTTCTTTATGGAACAGGTAGTGATTTCCATAGAGACTCATAACTAGTCAAAAGAATAAGAGACTCTGGAATATACAACTCTACATGGGCCATCTTTATCAACACTCTCTTTTCAAGGCTCAGGAGCCATTGTAGAGCGGAAATAGAAAAAATTTAAGAGCCACACATAGTTGATGACTACAAAGAAAATGTTTTCTGATCATATCAGGGAAGTTGTACATATAAAATGGTAGTGGTTGTGCAGATATAAAAGACATATACAAGTTCAAGTCAGCATCAAAGCACAGGATGGAAAGAGGACATAAGCAAGAAGTCCCCTTTTTATAGGGATCTATTGGCAAGTGATTACTTCTATGAAAGGGACCACCCATTTTCTTTAAGGTTATAGCCACTTTTAGATTGACCATATTCCACACAAAGGTCCATATTCAAGTATATATGGTCAACACAAATTGGACTTAAAGTGATTTTTTAAATGGAATAGAAGAAGACACAATGTTGGGGGAGAAGGTAAGTAGGGCATATCTTGGAGGAGTTTGAGAGAGTGGTTAAATTATCAAATATATTCTACAAAATTATCAAAAAATTAATGAGAAATGAAAAAGGCAAGCATGATAAATGTAAATACTTACTAAGTCTTATTTGATAGCATGCAATGACATAGAATGAAGACATAGATGGATATCAAGACATTTTGAAGTCAGTTTTAGTTATGGATATGACTGACCTCAATGATCCGCATAAAGGAAGCAGGAACAAGAATGGAAAGTGATAGATCGTAAGCCTCATTTAGGTAAAGGTTAAACTCACAGAACTTTCTAAAGAGGAATGGTAACTTGTAGTGTTGCGATTAGATGATAAATGAGTGATTATGAGCATAAAAATAGGAAAAAGAAAAGGAATAAAAATTTTATGTTATCTAAAATTCAAGACTAAAAACCAAAGGAAAGTTTGAGATACAAAATTAATCTTTAGAAAATATCTATCTTAGTTACTGATTGCTGTGAGGAAACACCATAACTGAGGGAAATCTTGTGAAAGAAAACATTTAATCGGGGGCTAGTTTAAATTTTCAGAGGGTGAGTCCATTACCATCATGGCTAGAAGCAGACAAGCATGGAACTGGAGCAGTACTGAGAACTTTATATCCTGATCCATAGGCAGCAGAAATACCAGACACAGCATGAGCATGTTAAATCTTGAAGCCTACACTTGTAACATACCTCCTCCAACAAAGCCACATCTCCTCTAGCTAGTTGACACATCCTAATTCTTTCCAAACAGTTCATCAACTAAGAACTACGCCTACAAATATAGAAACCCATGGGGACCATTTCCATCCAATTTATCACAAGAGACCTGGTGTAAAATGAATTGAATATTTGCATCATTACTTTTGACATTAAAAAAAACCCTAGAAATATACATGCAGTATATGATACTGTATATTACAAACACTTTTAGAAAACAGCTACATTGGAAAACCTCAGGCCTTCTCTTTCTGCAGGATTGAAAAATTAACTCCTTTGTCATAGATTTCAGTTTAAAGGCTTCTTAAACTGTTGATCTCTCTTGACACGACATTTGAAATATTTAAAAGTATAATGAATTCATTCAGTCAGAAATATGTTACCTCTTTGGTGTTTCTAATGCTTTATTTTAAAAAAAATCAGTTTTTGATGACCACTGTGTGTGTATACCCCTTTCTCTCTCTCTCTTTCTCTCCCTCCCTCCCTCCCTCTCTCTCTCTCTCTCTCTCTCTCTCTCTCTCTCTCTCTCTCTCTCTCTCTCTCTCTCTGTGTGTGTGTGCACATGCATGTATGCACACAAGCACACATGTGCCTGTCACAGAGAAATAGAGAGAAATAGGAAGGAATGTAGCTAAGAAGAGGGGACAAAATGGAACAAAGGTAAGGAAAAAGTGAGGGAGTACAAATAATACACATGACTGTGAAGACATGATCAGAAATAAAACTGGGAACTGTAATTTAAAGTACAGTATTCTTCTGGGGAATACTTTATCTTCTTTAATAGTTCATGAAAATATGTTTACAAATACAGCAAACTAGACACTAAACTTCAAATTTTCCTACTAAATCATTTCCAAGAGAGATCTCCTTTAGTGGTTTCTTGGCATGATGATAATATTGTTTAAGACAGCAATGTTTCTAGGTCTTTAATCAAGTCTTTTCCTAGACTGAAAAGGAACTATCAAAAGTTACTATTAAGTATTCATCTTTGTTATGTATAAACAAAATTCTTTGTAAGGAATATCAAATTCTTGATCTACTCAATAATCTACCTATTTTTGTGGACTTGTCCTTTTTTACAAAGATAACTAGTTTATTAACAAGTAAGTGATACAGTAACTTGTCTTGGCCAATTATCTCAGATAGTTATTGTTTAAATAAAACCAAAGTCTGATCATCATCGAATGTTCCAGTTTTCACCAACAGATTTAACTCATAAGTAAACAGTAATCACAATGGCCTCAATAGTTGTGAGGTAGCTCAAAGAGCATGGCAGCAAATAACATCAATGTACATGGTCTGCTATAAATATGTTTCCTTCATATAGGTATAGAAACACATGCTTTGGTGGAAAGGAAATTAATATTCTAGACTTTAAATAATTATCTAATAATTCTGAACTTATTTTTTTCTGCTCTCCCAATTATGTAAATATTAATTAAAGCGCTTTTGTTCTAATTTATTTATGTACTTTTTATCATTGTTCATTTGTTTGACTGGAATAAAAAGATAAGTGGCCAAGCCGATTCCATAGAGAGAAATACAGATGTGGAGCTTTCTCAATAAAACTCTGGGAAGAAGTTTTCGAAAGTCATTTCAAGGAAAATCAGGGACTTTGGAGTTTTGCTGCAAAAGGTTAGCTTGTCCTGAATACAGAGAAGAAACTAGGTATCTTAACAATTACCAAACATCCATTTCAATTTGGAAGAATATTTTTATAGCCTTTCAATTTAGGACAGCAGCATATGCTTTCTATTAGCATGCATTGAAGCAGACAAACAACAGACCCTTGGATTTACCTGTCCTTAGATTATTGTGTACTGGTACATTCTCTTCCACAGGCTTCATTGACCTTGAACAGAGTATTTTGGACCTTATTCTTCTTTGTATGTTACTTCAGCCCTTCCGTCTATTCATTTTGATGAGAGTACTTGAAATTTTGTCAGAATTGTTATATCAAATAACAAGAAAATTGCAGAGAAAAGTCAGGGAGCTCAAGAGATTTTTTAAAATTGTACTTTGTGTACTAGGAAAATGGCAAATACTAAGTCTATTCTATAAAAATCTTGTAGGACTTCTTAATGATTGACCTAACTACATCTATGATAAGAAGATGATTTACTATTATAATAAAATATGATTCATGTATATACTAAATGCAAAAGAAAGGTTACTCAAATAAATCATTAAAGTATTTTTCAATTTTACAGATAAAATTGGTTTACGAAAGATGAGAAAATTAGGAAATAAGCCTGGTACTTCTATGATTTTGCATGATCGATTTTCTCCTAAGTAAAGGAACAAACTTATGATAAAAGGAAAGTAGATATCAAAGCAAAACTCTTGCCAGATGGTTAAAAAATGTTAAATGAAACGAAAGGATATTATTACTTTAAACTAGGTCATCCTGCTTTCAGCAGGTTTTCTGTCATCTTGCAACCAAGTCGTTTCCTTTGCTAGTCAATACAGCTCACACTATATCAAGAAAAATATTTTTCCTTAATATTCTAGCAAGTCAGAAGAGGGTCACTTTTTCACATTTGTGTGGGCATCTATTCATGCAGTAGAGTAAGAGAAATTTCAGTTAAGGAGATAGCTAACAACAGGGGTGGCTATCAAAAGCCTACTGGTTAGCTACTTTTGAATTTGAGTCCCATTTCTCAGAGTGACTTGTTAACTTAGAACAACTGTGACCCTTTCCATCATAGCAATTGTTAATAGAGGGTAGAACATTTTACCAGCATTTTATCATCCTGTGTACCACTGGGAATAACACAGACATTAAGAATCCTAAATAATTCACCAGGCTGACCTGTGATCTAATACCTGAATCTAAGAGTAGTTATACAGAAGATGAGTGTTAACTGGAGCCTAAATTACAGCAATAAAATATAGTTATTGAGTCATTATGATAAATATCTCATCATATAAAAGCTGCAATCAGAGTTACTGAAGTAAAGAAAGTTAAATGAGATACAACAAGCACCAGTGGCAACTAAGGACCTTTCAATCTGGTTAGAAATACTATAGTAAACTTAAGGTAATATAGTGCCTTCACCTTTTAGTTATCTTTTATAATACATTTCACCATTGCTGGTAGTTCTTGTCATCTCAATAATTCAAATACAGTAAATGTATAATACTAGAAATCAAATACAAAACTATAAAAATTATATAAACATATGGACACTGAGTGATACACTCTTGAACCTTCATTAAAGAACACAAGGAAGATATTTTAAAACTAAGAATAAAATGAAAATAAAATTATAATAAAATATCACTTGTGGAACATAGGACTATTGTATCTAAGAAGGATGATTATAGCTTCCGGTCTACATAAGAAAATAAGAGTGATCTCAAGTCAAAGATTTAAAGATGCACAACCATGTCTTACAAAAGCAAACCAATAAGCCTGCAGAGGTGGCTCAGCCAGCTGTTAAGCATGCATCCTGCTCATGGAGAGGACTCAAGTTTATTCCCATGCATCCACATTGGGATGTTCACAAGTAGTCACTTGTCTAGCTTCAGAGAATGCCACACCCTTTTCTGAAGTGGACAGGTACCCATACTCAAGTTTTCTAAATCAACATTGACACACATATACTTTTAAGAAATAAAAAGGAACCAAAAATTAGAAGAAATATTAATAAAGATCAGTGATGAGATTAATTAAATGTTAATTAAAGAAAACACAAAAGATAAATGAAATAAATATTTAGATCTTTGAAAAGATAAATAATATTGACAGATTCCTAGTCAAAATGACCATGACAGAGAAGTGCTGATTTGAATGAAAAACACCCACCCAAGCATGAGAATTTGAATACTTTTTCTATAACTGATGACACTTTTAGGAAATTGTGATACTTTTAAAAAGTACAGCCTTGCTGGATGAAGTATATTATGGGTAGGTGAGACAGGGGGAAGATTTCTGAGTTTGTATCTTCATGTGCTTTCATGCTCACTCTCACTGCTTCCTGTATGAAGCTAAGAAATGATCTCTCAATTTCTTGCTCATGACATCATGCCATTCCTTCATCCCATGGTGAACTATCATTCCTTCTAAAATTAAGAGCTAAAACTGTTCCTCTTTCAAGTTGGTTTTGGTGAAAGGGCTATACCCCTGCAAAATAAATGCAACTAGTATAATGGAGAATACTAAGATTAATAAAATTAGAAATTAAAGGGGCACATTACTATCAATACCAGTAAAAGTCATAGGATCAGATCATAAGAGGGTGTTTTGAAAACAAATATTCCAATAAAATGGAAACATAAAAGAAATGAACAAAATTTTAGATGAACATTAAAAAAGAAAATTGAGTCATGATGATATAAAAATATTTATGAAGATCAATTATAAACAAAGAAACTGAACTTATACTAAAAATTGTCCATACTCTACTGAAAAGCTTAGGCCTCAGTGGACTTGATGAATTCACTTGAAAAGAACTAACCTCAAGTTCTTCAAAGTAGTATATGATATAGAAAGCAGAGGATCACTTACACTATACAGTCATTTTTACTCTAACAATACATATGGATAAGGATATCAGAGCATTAAAAATATTCAAACATGAACACAGACACCAAAATTCTCAATAAAATCCAT
>NW_004949111.1:5922638-5933209 GCF_000317375.1 Microtus ochrogaster
TTATTATACAAGACCTAAGCTAGTTAGAATAGGATACTTCTACTTATTGTATATAATTTCGTAGTAGGTTTAGAACTCTCTTACTTAAACAAAAGGGGGAGGTGTTGCGGGAGGTCCTTCCGCTCCAGCCTATAGCCGCTGAGATACCAGCCCATTAGGGCGTGGTCTCTCTCCCTTTAAAAAAGCGGCCACTTCCCTCTCCTCTCTCTCTTCACTTCCTCCTCCACCGGTAACTAGACTCCCTTCCTGATTGCACAGAGGGCTGTTGTCTGGGATGGCAATCTGTAAGTTTTTTCCCCTTTAAATAAATACCACCCAATTAGTCATAATTCCAAACTGGTGTGGCATTGTTTGTGACTTAAGCCTACAATTGTATACTATGACCAAGATGTTTTCATTCCAGGAATACAAAGATTATTCAACATACACCAATAGTTAAACCTTATATGAAACGTTTACAGAAAATTTGATCAAAGTCACATGATCTTCATAGCAGATTCAGAAAAAAAGCCTTTGAAAAAATTTAATATCCTTTCATGATAAAAACACCAAGCAAACAAAGAAAAGAAATATTAAACAAAGTATAATGAAGTCATTATATAGCAAAATTATATTCTATATTATACTAAATGGGAAATTTTGAATGTTTTCACATAAATATCAATACAAAGATTTTCTCTCCTACTGCTCTTATTTGATATAGAGCTTGAAATCATAGCTATAATATTAAGGTAAAAGAAAAACATAAAACAGTGTTCATAAGAAATGAAGTTAAATCACCTTTATTTGCACATAATATTATCCTATAGCTAAAATAAAGTAACAGTCCTGACAGACTATCATGTCAGAGAAAAAGAAACTTTGAACAAGCTGAATGTAATGGTTACTTTTCATTTTCAACTTGCCTAAATCTAAGATGATCTGGCAAGAGTCTCATGTTTTGATTGGCCTGTGGGAATGTCAGTGAGGAATTCTCTTGATTAAATGAATCAAGGTGGGAAGACAGTAGAAATATGGGCAGAACCACACCTTGGGGTTGAGTTCTGAAATAGATAAAAAGAAGGAGAAATATGTCTGAACAGCACCAAGCTACCTTGCTCTCTGTTCCTAATTATGAATAAAATTTGAATGTTGAAGATACGGAGTGGCAGGCTACGTTCCTGGCACCCAGCCACCTGCATGGCTAGCTTTATACCCAAAATAATTACACAGAAACTGTATTCATTTAAACACTGCTTGGCCCATTAGTTCTACCCTCTTATTGACTAGCTCTTACATATTGATCTAATAATCTGTGTAGCCTACGAGGTGGCTTACCAGGGAAGATCTTAACCTGCGTCTGTCTGGAGTGGGAGAATCATGGTGACTGCCTGATTCAGCTTCTTTCTCCCAGCATTCTATTCTATCTACTCCGCCTATCTAATTTTCTGTCCTATCAGGCCAAGCAGTGTTCTTTATTAGTTAACCAATGAAAGCAACAGATAAGATACAAGACCCACCCCCATCATTTGAACAGTCTTCCCAAGCATTTGCTAATGTGATCTCCCTCTTATATGAAATAAAAACTAGAACTTTCAGCAAAAGTAAGCATTTTCTTCTCCAAGCTATTTTTGTCTAAATATAAAATCACAGAAACAGGACAGAAAATTAGGAAAGTGCATAATACAAAATTAATGTATAAAACACATTTTTTCATAGACACTAATAATAGGTTTAACAAAGTATTCATAAATATAATTTCATTCAAAATTACTTTTAAAATAACTAAAATTCAATCTACTTGAAGATGTCAATGTCATCTGCAGTGAAAACTGAAAAAAAAACACTGATGGAGGACACACTAAGAAATTTGCAGAATGAATACTGCTCTAATGGCCATGGAAAATGATTGACAAAATCTGTACAATCTTCCTTAAAAATTTATTGACATTATTTGTAGAATTATACAAACTGAAATAAAATTGGTATGGAAGCACAAAAATCCCCTCAGTTTCCAAAGAAATTGTAACCAAAACAACAATGCTAAAAGTACAGTAGGACTCCAAATTCAAGTCAACTAAGAGGCTCTGGAGAAAAAGGAGGCTAAGTAGATGAATGACAAAGAATAAATAACCAAAAGGAAACCTATGTATCTAGTGAAAATTATCTCAGCAAAGTGTTTAGAACCTATGATGAGAATAAGCATCTTCTGTTACAAATTATAAAGTGAAAAGTTGATAGATACAAAGAGAAAATTGAAAAGTTTTCCCAATATCTGAAACTTTGTTATTCTATAAAGAGATGCAGTACCGAATTCCCTTTAAATTCCTGCCTTTCTGTCTGTAGATTAGTAGATTCCTCAACCTTCATTGGGGAAGTTTATTTTTACAGTGGACAATAGCTAACTTAGATACTCACAGGTGGCTAAATACAGAGAATAAATGGCTATATGTTGGCGGAGACTGTTCATTCCCAGATGCCCAGACCATGAAATAATCACTCAGAAACTGTATCATTTGCAGTACTATTTGGCCAATAGCTTGAGCATATTCCCAGCAAGTTTCTACATCCCAAACTAACCCATTTCTGTCAATCTGTACATTGCCACATGGCTGTGGCTTACTGGGTAAAGTTCTGTCTGGTATCTGTCTCTAGTGGTGCTACAAGGCTTCTTTTTGACTGACTCTGCTTTCTTTCTCCCAACATTCAGTTTAGTTTTCCTGCCTTGCACTATTCTCCTAAGCCAGTGGCCAAAAAAAATATTTATTCATTAACCAATAAGAGTAACACATAGACAGAAAAACTTCTGACACCAACTATGGACTGCTGAGTCACAAAGGGGTCCTGTATATCACACCCTGTCCCCAAGGCTCCATATTGGAAAAGAGAGTGAAAATAGGAGAGTCAGAGATCATGGGAATTGGAACAAAACACTCTCTGATGGACATGACAGGAACACTCGCAATCTCACAACAGCTGCGGCTGTCTGTAAAATGTCAGCCATGTATAACATCAAAACTGTAAACATCCCAGCATGGAAGGGGTAAGGTCTCAACTATGGACTGTTAATTGCATCTGTGTGAGGGAGATTCTGTTTCTTTTAAGAATTTGGCTCATGGTAGGTTGACCACACTCCAGTAAAGGGCCCCATACCTCAAAGAATATGAACAGCACAAATTCAAGTCATTAAGTAATTAATATTTAAAATGAGGAAACAAAACTGGGGCAAGTAGAGAGATGGAGGTACATATGGGAGTAGGTAAATGGAGAGTTGGGGATATTCATGATCAAAATCCATTGTACAAAATTATCAATAAATTAACCAAAATGTTTTAAAAATGGTATCTGCACACACAAAGCATTATATTAGATTTCAGCAATACTGAAATGCAAAATCATGAAATTTTCAGAAAAATTGAAGGAAAAGACTGGAATACCACTGTATGTCTGTACATTATCTATGTCACAGACAAGTCTGATTTTCACAACATCAGTAACTTCAATGTAACATTTGTCCTCATTTTAATAGTTGTAGGGGTTGGAGATATGGCCAAGTGATTAAGAGCACCTGTTGTTCCTCCAGAGTACCTGAATTCAATTTCCAGCAAGCCAGTAACTCCAGCTGTGGAGAGAATATCATTCTTTCTTCTTGGCTCCATAATCACTCATGCACATATGACATACATTTACAAGACATACACACACATAATAACATAAAAATAAATAAAATAAATTACTGAAAGAATTGTAAGGCTGGTGCTTCAAAAATATTAGAGAGCATTACATAAAATAGGTATAACATTTAGCAGAATTTATAGAATTTTGCATATGATATATTTATTATTATTACTATTTGGTTTTTCAAGACAGGGTTTCTCTGTTTAACAGCCCTAGCTGTCCTGGAACTAGCTCTTGTAAACTAGGTTCACCTCGACCTCAAGAAGATTTACCTACCTCTCATTCCCAAGTGATGGGATTAAAGGCATACACCACCATTGCCTTGCTTAGATTTATTATTTTTAAAGAATATTTTTATTTTAAAAGTTTAACATATTTTACTTTCTATTTCTGATAATGTTTTGACCGAGATGGCATATTTTCAAAATTAGTGCTGAATGTTTGGAAAAATATAAATTCAGGTAAAGATTGGAGAAAAGAATAATAGAGTGAAGTTTGAAATTCCTTATATAATATTCTTACTGTGGTAAAATACATATAGTGTCAAGATGCTTTATCCACTTCAAATTTAAAATTAACTGGTATTAATCATATGGATAATATGCTGTGGTTACCACCACTATCTAGGTAAGATATTTACATTACATTAAACTGAATATTCATATACAGTAAGTCTTTTTCCTCTCCTCTTAGTTCCTGGTGATATCTAACTCACATTTTGTTGCTGTTGCTTGTTTGTTTTGTTCATTTAAGTGCAAATAGCACATGCATGTGATCTACCCATTTTCTTTGCTGCACAACTTGCAAAGCGACAGGTGACTCTAATGGTTAGCTGTGTTGCTCTTTCCACAATGACTTTTAGGTTCTATGAAGAAACTTTGTAAGTGATATATCAGTGCAGTAGAATTTGTTGCTCAAGAGCAATAGCATTATTAGCTCCAAGACATTGTGAACTAATAACTTCCAGAAGCCACATGTCAGCATTTGCTTTTTCATATTGCTTTCATAACCAATGCTGGGAATCAAGATATAACTCTTGGATTTTCTTTATATTCTGTCATTCATACCTCTGTAATACTACCAAGTGTCCTTAATTTTGACACATAGATCTAGATGGTATTCTATAAACTTTCTTGGGCTTTTATGATCCTGGGCTTTTCCAGAGGTAGAAGGCCAGTCACAGTGTTTCTCAGAAGATAACAGCCAACTCATTGGTAGGCCAAAGGAAGAAGAAGGATATTAACTCACTTTCTTTTAATTTAGTATGTGTGGGGGTATAGAAGTGGTTTATGCTTGCTTTATTGGTTTGAATTATTAAGACTATTAGCCTTATTATTAACCTTCATCTCTGGAGATAGATACAAATGATAAAAGAGGGAGAGAAACACTGTCATCCTAAGTAGAAAGAAATACTGTCATCATTATACTTTACTTTTGTTTTGTTTTTCTTTCTTTACATTTTTATATTGTAGTTCTGAACATTTGCCCTTTAATTTTATTTTCACTTTAATCCCTAATATACCTTAGACAGCAGAGATTTAAATTAAAACTATTGTAAGATTTTATCTTATTCCTGTCATAAAGGCTTTGATATAATAACAACAACAGAAATGCCAACAAATGCTGCTAATAAAGCAAGGTAACACTTGTTTACTGTTAGTGGGAATAATAATTGGTAAGGTTACTAAGGAAATCAGTGTGGAGGTTCCTCAAAAAGCTAAAAATATATCTACAATAGATCTACCATGTGACCTAGCTGTCCTGCTCTTGGGTTTTATATTCCCAAATCATTATTCTACCTTAGAGCTAATTGCTCTTCCATGTTCATTGTTGATATTTTCACAATATCCAGGAAATAAAAAGAGCCTTAATGTCTATCTGCTTATAAGTAGATAATGAAAATGGGATACATTTACAGACTCAGTCGTTATAAAGAGTAAAATTATGAAATTTGCCAGTAAATTTATGAGGTAACACAGATTCAAAAAGACTAAGATAAATGTATCCTCTCTCTTATGATGTTGATGTTATCTTTGGATATTTAGATACGTAGGTTTAAATTTTAATACTCAAAATATTCAGGAAACTATTAAGGAGTCATGAGTTATGGGGAGATTTAAAGGTATGGTAGATAGAATGCAGGTGTCACAAAGGAAGAGGAGGGGATAGAGGAGCATGAAGGATTAACTGTGTCGAGGATGGAAAGGCAAGGTAGAAGAGGGAGTATGGGGAAAGAAAACACCAAAGACCTTTGAAAAATCAAATGGAAAGTTATTACTGTAGAAGTTCAATAAAATATTTATAGAAGCATGTATAAAAATAGTTTAAATGGAGTTATTCTATAATGGGAAAGTCGATGCTCTTCCTAGACATGATAGGTTATCATAAAAGTTCAGTTCCAACTATTAGTGATCTTGGTCACAGAGGTATCATAGACACACCCCCACCATTATAAGGTATTGTCATTGTGCTTAGTAACCATTTAGAACATGATGGTTAATTTCCATTACTACATCCCTGAGTCATAGAGCATGGAAAAACCAAATTGTTACGGATCTGGAAGCTTTACCATTGCTGGCTATTTTTCATACTGCTGTAAAGTACTATCAATACAACTAGAGGAAAGAAAGACTGATCTAACCAGATATAACCAGCAGTAAAATAAAAATAAAGTGATAGAAGAGTAACTGTTGACTTTCTGACTATATTTAGGGATCATTTCATAAGACACTAACTCTGATTAGCACCATTACTGGGGTCAAGAAGCTGTGACTATGTGAGGTCATAAGCTCTAGAAGAGAACCTACTCCTATTATTCTGCTACAGGGATGTAGTATTAAACTGATGTCTAATGACTTATTATACCATAAATTAATGCATCTTTAAACCCTCATCAAAGGAGCTTGTTTTTGAAGTAAATGGTGATTAATTCAGACATCCAAAACCACACAACATGAAAGTTAGGAATTTGGTTTCAATCTTCCAAATGTGGATATTCTGTTCACCTGGTACTACTTCTCAAAAAGGTTGTCTTTTCATGAATATAATGGTAGCTGTGGAAACTTCTTTAGTCTTCTTTTATTCAGTTTTATTATTCCACTTTTTTTTTGTCTTTTGCAACAGGGTTTCTCTGTAGCTTTGGAGTTTGTCCTAGAGCAGGCTGGCCTCGAACTCAAAAAGCTCCACCTACCTGTGCCTCCTGAGTGCTGGGATCAACGACATGTGCAACTACCACCCTGCCCACAATACCTATTTTATGCCAGTAACATGATGTTTTGTCACCAATAATTCTAATTAGTTTTTTGTTATCTAAAACGGTGCTCTTTTTGCTCATTCTTGCTTTGCGAATTAAGTGGCTGCTTTGTTTTCATATGAAATTTAATGTTTTCTTTGTTGTGTGAATAATCACATTGGAAGTTTACTAGGGCTTGCACTGAATTGATAGCTTGTTTCCAGTTGCATAACAACTTATGAAATATTTATTTTGACTTCCCATATATCAGAAATATCTTTACTCATTTTAGTTTCCTTTTAAATATTTGCTTTCAGTGTTTTATAATTTTCATTATGTAATCCTTTCACTTTTTGTATGGTTTTATTCCTGTACATTTATTTTTTTACCAAAACTAAATAAAATGAACAAATAAATAAATAAAACAAATTCATTAAGAAAGCAAAGTGCAAGCTAATCCCATTAGTAATAGCCACAAAAAAACCCAAAAGGAACAAGTCTAACAAAAAAATACATGAGCATTGCAGTGAAATTTCCAGAACAGTGAAAATGGGGATTTGAGTGAACACTGAAAAGTAGAAAGACTGCACCATTTATTATTTATCTCATTGTCATGACAAAACACCTGACAAAAGAAGTTTCTGGGAAGAATGGCTTACAAGTCAAGGCTATAGTCCATCATTGCAGGAAAGTCATGGCAGCAGGAGCTTGAGTTGGCCTGTGATAGTGTTCCTGCATTCAGGAAGCAGAGTGCAATAAATGTTATTATTCAGTATTGCTCAGTTACTTTTCTCACTTTTATTTGCCTGGCAGTAAGGGTGGGTACTTCAAACTCAAATAAATTACTATATACATAAATATATTTACATATATTATTACATAATTCAAATAAACATATATTTCTTTTTAAGTCATGATCATAGGTTTGTTTTCTATGTGATTCTAGTCTTTTTGAGTTGACAATATTCAACACTAGAAGTCTACCCTTTCTCAACCTAACACTTAGACATATCATATTTAAGCCACAGCTTTCCCTGTGGTAGTTTGAATGAGAATGGCCACCTTAGGCTAATATATATTTGAATACTTGATTCCTACTTTATGGGACTGTTAAAGGAGGGTTAGAAGGTATGGCTTTGTTGGTGGGGGTGTGTCACTGAGGAGGGGATTAAGGTTTCAAAAGCCTATGCCATTCCCAAATGACTTTTTCTCTCTGGCTCATGCTTGTGGATAACTATGCAAGCTCTTTGCTATTTTTCTAGCACCCTGCCTGCCTGCCTGCTGCCATGCTCCAGAATCATGCCTGACTACCTGCTGACATGCTTTCTACCATTATGGTGACGCATTTACTATAACTTCAAAAGTTCCCATAGTCTTTATCAATGAGAAACTTCAGGTCTCTTATGAGACTCAAATCATCTCTTAATAGTGAGCTCCTATAAGCAAAACACAAGGTCTGTACTTCCAATATAAAGTGGCATAGTATAAATATTTCCATTCCAAAAATGGAGTAATATGATCATAGCGAAGTTATACCAAAAAAAGACTGAAATACAGGAGGGCAAACAAAAAGTCCTGTAGTTTCAGCTCTGCTATGAGACAATGGTCCTTTATCCTGTCACTTGTTTTATTTTTACTAAAACACTGATTGGCCAGTAACCAGGCAGGAAGTATAGGCCAGGCGACCAGGCAGGAAGTAGAGGTGGGGCAATGAGAATTCTGGGAAGAGTGAAGTTTCAGTCTGTAGTCATGACCCAGATATGACTGCCTCACCGAATAAGATGCCAAGCCACGTGGCTAACATAGACAAGAATAAAAAGTTATAAGAGTAAATAAGAAAGGCCAATCAGTTTATAATTAGTGTAGACCTCTGTGTGATTTCTTTGGAACTTAGTGGCTAAAGGACCAGGCGGGGCAGAAAACCTCTATCATGATGGGAATTTATGGGTTCCAAAAGGTTAGACTAGTCAAGCTCTTCCAGCACTACTCTCTGCAGCATACACAATCCCTCTCTTGGGCCAGCTCTACTTAATTTGTCAAATTCACCTTAATGGACTTCCCACGGTCCTAATAAGCGACCAGAATCCGAACAAATTCCCTAATGGGAAGACAGATAGTGAAAGGGATCCTCACTAAATAATATTGATGGTAAAATTCTGGTGTGCCTGATTTTTTTCTTGCATTCCTGTTTTGAGAGTGACAACTTAAAACAAAAGTCTTGTAGGTTTTCCTCCCAAAAGTAGGGAACAAGTACCCCTAGATCTGCTACAATAAGCTCAAGGTCAGAACATGTTGTGCTTGTGCCAATTTCTTTGCTTATCATCCACCTTGTCTTTTTTCAAACTCTATAACCCTAAATAAGGGAAGGGAGTTCCCTTAAATCCCTTATAATCCCTAGACCCTAAGAAGAGGTTATATTTTCAGTTTCTAGGCTCCTCTTTTTGTTTTGTAGAGGGACTTTCTTTCTTCATGCTTGCTCTGTATGTGTGTGTATGTGTGTGAGTGTGTATGTGTGTGTGTGTTTACTCACTCTAATAAAAGTCTGTCTTTGTTGGTTTATTCTGAATTTGAGATTTTTCCCATTGCTACTTTCATTCATTTTAATTCTTTAACCAGCATAGAAAATGAACCCAATCAATATCCCTAGATAGTAACATTGAAAGTACAGTGATGATTCTGAAATTCTTTTAGACCTGATTATGTCACTCAAATACACAAGAAGTATAAGTGATTTAGTAAAAATTCCCTACTAATGAATTTGAAAATACCTCAAATTCATTAGAAAATAGTTGGTTATTTCCATACTAGTCAGGCCTCTATTGTACCACTGGGTAAACATTCCCTTGAATATTAATATTATAGGTCATAGATTTGACAACTAGATAATTAATTGAATGCCTTATTTACTTGAGAAGTCTGCATAGAACCTTCAGTTTCTATGAAACCTAGCCAGAAGGGAAGAAGTTTCCCTCTTAGTTATAGCTTAATTTCCTGGTAGATTGCAATGAAAGTGTATGGCATCTTCATAAAGAGAGTATTATCAACTAGTTCTGTTGGAAAACAAAAGAATAAAGATAAAAGCCTACAATGAAGCTAATTTAATGTTTTTGAGACCATTGGAGCTTCCTTAACTAATAACTGTTATAAAACATCTGACACCAGAACCTTTATTTTAAAACTCAAGGCTTGTAGGAAC
The DNA here is from genome assembly GCF_000317375.1 of Microtus ochrogaster. Classification (NCBI taxonomy): domain Eukaryota; kingdom Metazoa; phylum Chordata; class Mammalia; order Rodentia; family Cricetidae; genus Microtus; species Microtus ochrogaster. The sequence continues at coordinate 5,932,724 of NW_004949111.1, forward strand.
AAGAGGAAGTCTTTCTCGTAATGCTTTTGCTATTGCCACTGTGCTTTTTTGACTTAGCATTTCTAATTGAATTACAAAATGTTCATTTTCCACATGTGTTTTTATAACCCTTTGTTTTAGGTTTCCCATCCCTTTGCATGCATATCGCTTGTTATTATTTTTTATTTTTTTCTATGACTTAGAATATTTCTTTTTTTTTGAATTTTGTTTTTTTCACTTTTTTATTGAGAAAAGGAAAAAAAGTTTCTGCCTCTCCCCAGCCTCCCATTTCCCTCCCCCTCCTCCCACCCTTCTTCGCCTCCACCCACTCCTCTCCCCTCCCCCTCCAGTCCAAAGAGCAGTCAGGGTTCCCTGCCCTGTGGAAAGTCCAAGGTCCTCCCCTCTACGTACATGTCTAGGAAGGTGAACATCCAAACTGGCTAGGCTACCACAAAGCCAAAACATGAAGTAGGATCAAAACCATGTGCCATTGTCCTTGGCTTCTCA
>NW_004949111.1:5939018-5955342 GCF_000317375.1 Microtus ochrogaster
TTTATTCAATTCTTCAAACTTTCTGTTATACTTCTCATCCATTTCTATAAGGACGTTTTTTACATGCTGTTTAAGGGCCTCTATCACTTTCATAAAGTCATTTTTTTCTGCTTCTTCTTGATTAAGGTGTTCATGTCCTCCTGTTGTGAGTTCGCTGGGTTCTGGTGGTTTCATGTTGTTTTTCAGATATTTGGGTGAATTCTTGCATTGGCACCTGCCCATCTCTTCCTTCGAATGCTCCCCAAATTGTCTTCTTTTACAGGATCAGGTCTCCTTGCCCACTGATTTACCTTCCCAGTGATGTCACTGCCCAGTGATGGCTCTCCTGGTGCCCAGAACTGATCTCTGTGCTGCTTGGGTAGCTCATAAACAAAGGGCCAACTTGCTTGCTGCAGGCAGGCTGTTGAGACAAAGGAACTACCGCCCTCCAGGTTGCCCTCCCGATTCGGATTTGGTCCCTGCGCCTGAACAGGCTGAGCTGGGAGATGTTATGTGGCCAAAGAGGGGAGGGAGGCAGATGGGGGTTGGGGGTTCTGGATGCAAGGTGGGTGGGATAGGAAGAGAGAGGAGGTATTGGGCAGTATAGCCCCTGCAGGATGACCAGGAAGTGTAGGAGGGATGAGGAATGTCTGAGTTCCCTGTTCCGGGCTGCTGCTCACTCACCCCAATGATGGCTCTCCTGGTGCCCAGATAGGATCTCCATGCTGCTTGGGTAGCTCGTAAACAAAGGGCCTACCTTGCTTGCTGCAGGCAGGCTGTTGAGACAAAGGAACTACCGCCCTCCAGGTTGCCCTCCCTATTCGAATTCGGTCCCAGCGACTGAACAGGCTGAGCTGTGAGATGTTATGTGGCCAAAGAGGGGAGGGAGGCAGATGGGGGGTGGGGGTTCTGGATGTAAGCTGGGTGGGATAGGAAGAGAGAGGAGGTATCGGGCAGTATAGCCCCTGCAGGATGACCGCATGCATATCTCTTTGCTCTCTCTGCTTAAGCATTTTTAAAAAATTTTTCAAATTTTTTTTTTTTTTTTTGGCTGTCCTGGAACTCACTTCGTAAACCAGGCTGGGCTTGAACTCAGAAAAATCCACCTGCTTCCTGCTCCCAAGTGCTGGGATTAAAGGCGTGCACCATCACTGCCTAGCTCCCGTTTAAGTCTTTCTACACCTAGTATCTCTGCCCCCTCTACATTCATAAATATAAATCCAATTATTCTCCCTTAAGGCACCTATCAATGGCTTCTTTCTAGTTATTTGACCTCTTTGGATACTTCCAATTTAACATACAGCATTAGATATTGAAATTTAGGATACACACAAGAGGGTACACACATGACATTTGTCATTCTGAGTCTGTACTAACTCACTAATTCTAATCTGTTCCAGAGGCTGTTCACCTAATGAGGTTCCCAGGTCTGGGGAGCAGAGTCTAGGGAGTTCCACGTCCCCTACCAGCTCAGTCCACAGGGCAAGTGCCTAGATAAGGTCTTTGAGTGACAAGATGCAGATAAAAGATGTACAGGCTCTCTTGCTATGTATGGCTGTGTAGGATGGGAATTTGGAATAGGTGCTAGGGTCCCTCCTCTTTTTTTTTACTTGATATAATATGGATGCTTTACTTTTCTTTGCCAGAAAACCGAAGCGGGCATACACTGTGCCTAGCACTAGCAATGTCTTGTGCTTCTGTATGTAACCGGATATTCTACTTAGGGTTTGTGGAAAATTTACTTTTGTTCTACCTCTGGAATTTTCCTGGTATTTGGCTTAGGTCATTATTTCTTCCTGAATAATTTTCACTGAATTTTTAAATATTATTTTCATTAATTGGAGGTGGAATAATCTTAAAGCAAAATTAATATTCATCTTAAATAAGTATAAGCTTATTTCCATTTATAAAAATCTCTGATGGAGCACTTACTGACTCACCCTTGTCACAGTCAGGATTTGGTTGCAAGGAACTTAAAGATACTCTATAAATTGAGAAAAATCTTCAGCTTATAGCTGATTAGATTTCTCACTGCTACAAAAGGTATGGTTTTCCTTTCAATAATTGCACAAGAAAATTTAGGCTCACGAAAACTACTTAACAGAATATCATCCTGTTCTTTTCTTTTCAAGCTGGAGGCTTGTGTATGTTGCTGAGCACAATAAATTGTGGAACTTACTATTTTTTCCTTATTTGATTATTACTGAGAGCTTGATTAAAACAGAGATGATGTTGCCAATCCTCAACACATGGTCACTGAATACATTAAGGAAATTACTTAGTGAAAAGGAACACATGATGTGCTCATAGGAATATCTAACAATTGATTTGCAGGAATACCAAATAGATGGCAAGCCTGAGTGTTTGCAAGCTTTGTGCTCATTAGATTCTTGTTGTTGTTGTTTGGTTTCCAGATGAATATGACTCATGGCACCAGGCTAATTGCAAAGTTGAATACTTCTGTGGAACATACCACTTTTCATCTGTTTACTTTAGTTGTTAATAATCATCATACTCCAAATAAGAACTATGATCAATGAAGCTAAAATGTTACTGAAGTTTTTAGGTATTAAATTTGAAATTTCTTAATTTGATTTAATTCATATAGACTTCTATTGCAAAGCATATTTTAGCTTTAGTTTTACAATCATAAGATTTCAAATACTAGGTTATATCTATTATTTGTGCATCAAGTACTTTTGTTTGTGGTTGGAATAACAAATGTAAAAACACAAATCATTTAATAAGACTTAAAAGTTTATGAAGCGTTCTAAAATTTTCTATATTCATTATAATGGTTGCAGAACATGCTGGCTATCATGACCATGGCCATTGTGCATATCTAGACTTTTAAAATTATTAACAGGAAACTGAACCTGTTCAAAAAATTGCTCTAAAATTATAATTGTCTTAAAATAACCTATTTACTCAACTGATATGTTTGACCCAAAGTGACCTGAGAATGAAATATACTGTGATCTAGTTTTCAATATAACCAAATGATACCCTAATCATTTTACTTTTTTCTCATTATGATAATAAAATATCTAACAAAAGTAACTTAATGAAGGAAGAGTTTGATTTAGCTTCCAGTGTGAGGATACAATCTATCATGGTGAGGAACCAGTAGGCACCTGAGGAAGCAGGTCATTTTGCGCCCACAGTCAAGAAGCAAATGGGATGAATGATTTGCTACACTTACTTTCTTCTTTTTGTTTAGTTTGGGAGATATGCTCATTTTATGATTACATCCACATTCAAGGTAAGTTTTCTCCCTTCATTTAAATCTCCCTGGAAATACACTAATAGATATACACAGGACATTGTCTCCTATAAGTTTATAAGTGGCATTAAGTTGGCAAACAATACTAAATATCACAAGTCCACCCTGTGTCAACTTGATACACAAATATTTCACTCAAAAACATTCCACCCCTAATCTCTAAAGTTTTATTTTCATCTCATAATGCAAAGTGTCCATCTCTCATAGTCCGAGTATTCAAGGAGTTGAGTGTTACAGAAGGTTCCAAAGGTTGACAAAAAAGTCTTTTTGAAATTTGGGTAATTTCTTAATTGTTTATCTCTATAATATAAAAAACTTAGATATTTTAAAGATACAATGGCACAAAATAAACACTCTCATTCTAAAAACAATGAATGGTAATATAGCTGGGACATAACAGATCAAAGAGGGACCAAACACAACAGGACTTTCACCAAACACTACATATCCACTGGAGCATATTGAACTTTTGGTGACAATATGTGGACTCCAAACTATATTAACATTCCTAGTTCACATATCACTACTCTTCTAGATCATCTCTATTAAGCTATACTTTACAGGTAGAAATTCTACAAGTCCTTGCATCTCCAACATCTTGAGTTCTCCACTGCACATCAGACTTCACTTTCCCAACTTCATGTAATTGCCTCGCAGTGACTCTTCATTGGTAGTCTGGTAGTTCTACTATATGTTGTAATGAGGCTGCTAGTTAGTTCCTGACTGCTCAGCCCCAAAATAACAACACAGCAACTGTATTAATTAAGTCACTGCTTGGCCTATTAGCTCTAACTACTTATCAGCTAAATCTTACATCTTAATTTAACACATTTCTATTAATCTGTGCATCGCCACGAGGCCATGGTCTACCAGCACAGTTTCAGCACATCTGTCTCTGGAAGTGTCTTCATGGCTTCTCTCTGACTCTGCATTTTTCTTCCCAGTATATCAGTTTATCTTTCCCCACATACCTCTGTTCTGCCCTGCTCTGCTATAGGCTCAAAGCAGTTCTTTATTAACCAGTGGTATTCACAGCATACAGAAGGGAATCCCACATCAACTATATTCTGATTTTATTATACATTGCTTGGACTCGATGTGTTTCTAAATACAATAATTTTTGAGCAACTTCAAAGCTAAAGCTTAAAACCAGAAAAACAAAAACAAACAAAAAACTACTTACCTAGGCAGCTTTCTTCGATCAGAATTCTGTTTGTTATGGTGGCACATGCCTTTAATCCCAGCACTTGGGAGGCAGAAGCAGGCAGATCTCTGTGAGTTCGAGGCCAGCCTGAGCTAGTTCCAGGACAGGAACCAAAAGCTACAGAGAAACCCTGTCTCGAAAATCACCCCCCCCCAAAAAAAAAACCAAAACAGAATTCTATTTGTTAGTTTAGGTTCTCTCTTTTTTCTGTCCTAGAGCCCTGGACTCCAAACAGGGAGTCTCATCCATAACTAAGTTAGGGCTCCCCACACTAATTATCCTAACCTGGCATGACAATATTCTAATCTGTCAGATGATTCTAAATGTATCACACCAATGATCCTCCAAGTAACACCAATAAATTCATTGTTTCACCAACCTATACTTAAATACAGTCCTTAGTTGTGCCTCTCTTCCTTGTGGCTTATGTGAGATAAATACATATTTGCTCTCTTATATCCAGGAACTGTATTCTCATGACTTTCAGTAAGAATACCAAAATAGGTTTGTCTTTCTTGAAATTATTATTCAGAATTTAATATAAACATTTTCAGTAACATGATGACACATACATATATATGATAACACAGATAATACAGTGGTTAAAGAATAGCATCAAACTTATATTGAACATTCATTTGCTAAAGTTAACGTGGCTCAATTAGACAAAAATGTGCATCAATGTAATTATTAAAGTTGCACGTTTTACATTGTTTTTTATTAAACTATATATTTTTCTCAGTTTCCCTCCATTCCTCTCCCCTTCCCTTCTATCCTCTCCCATGAATCACATGCTCCAAATTTACTCAGGAGATCTTGAAGTGGCACAAAATTAAAATTAAACTGAGAATATTTGCCTCGTGCCCACACACATTTGTGCTCCAGTGATACAGGTAGTAGAATTAGCCTTCCTATTGTATCTTTATTTGAATCTGGAAGTATTCCATTTTTATTTACTTCCAATTTTCTATTTAAATGTCATCACTGCTATGTGGAAGAAACTTTACTAGCTATCCAGCAACAAAAATTGCATTCATTAGTAAGACACTGTCATTATTTTCTGTATACCTGATTGAAATATAGAGAACAATGAGAACAGCCTACTTATTTATGTACACCTGAGGGTACTTTACCATTCTGTGATTCATTAAAGGTGTGATGTAAAGCACACATTTTAGCCATTATATGTCTAATAATTTATCTATAAATACAGGAAAAAAATAATTTCCTTATATAGAGAAATTTTAAGTACTGCAGACAGTCTATATAAAGCATACTTAGTCATTCAATTAAAATTAGATATGGTGATACTTAGAATAATGATTACAATGATGTAAAAAGTAATTTAAAAGATAGAGAAAAAATAATCTACAGAGAGCCACATATATATCCCAAGAAGGTTTGGAATGAGTAAAATATCTTATTATCTGCTTCTCTATTTTTTCCATCACCCACTATCCCAGGTAACACAAGCACTAAATAAACATATATCCACAAACAAACAGAAGTAGTGTGAAATTTATGTTGCTGTTTAACAACTTTCCAAATGCATAAAGGATGAGTTTTGTTCCAACAGGCCTCAAGCATTTCCAGGTAGCAGGTTCAATTTCTACAATTAGCATCTTAAATACTATTTAAACCAAAGCCACCTAGAAGATATGTTTACAATACAACAATTTTACAACAAAATCAATAAAATAAAACAAACTGAGACATGCACAAATAATTTCAGCTGTTTTAGAATATACTGGGGAATCATAAATATCAAAAAGCAACCATTAAAACTTCAAAGGTTGTCTTCTTTTATTATATATCTATTGATTTCCCTCTTACAGACTTTCTATTTCCCACTTGATTTTGTTCTTTTTTTAAAAAAAAAATTAAAAACCATAATGAAACAAACAGTCAGTAAGGTAGTTGTCAAAACATGCATATCAATCCTTGTTGTTTGGCACCTTTTCCTCTTTGAATAGGGATGAATTTAAGAAAATTATTTCACTGATATCTTCTTTGTAATAGAAAACTGTTAAATCAGTTAATTAATTTTCCTTATATCTTTAAGATTTTCTGTTTGTTTTGAAGTGTCTGGACAAGGCCAATTTAATTTTGATCGAGATGGTGTGCTTGGGAAAATGAGCATACTAAGACAGGAGGTGAATTTGATTTATATTGTAGTGCAGGAGGGATGTCTGTGTCTTTTCTATGTGCACTAATGCTTTTTAAATAGTTATTCGTGGAATTCAGTGACTTGATATCTAAAGTGGTATATTCTAATATTTTTTTGCGAATTTCAACATAAATACTTGCACTTCTATAAACTTTATCAAGACGTATGAAACAGATAACTTCTGAAACTTCTGCCTCTCTTTCACATGACTCAATGTCTCTGTCTGTTTCTTTGTCATATTTTCATGTATCTTCAGTGAGGAGGGTAACCAGACTTAACTCATCTTTCTATTCCAGTCTGTGGAATCTATTCTAGCTTTGAAAGTATTTGGAATAGTGCTTAATAAACCAGTTTGGCCATTTTACATTTTGTTAAAGACAGCATTAGATAACAGTAAATCAAGTACTCTTACAACCCAGATACTATTACAAAAACACTTTTTAAAATGACTAATATTGGAGGCTATAGAGAGAGTCAGCAATTGGGAACACTGGCTGTCCTTACAGAGGACACAGGTTTTATTCCCAGCATCCACATAGTGGCTCAAGATCATTTTTAACTCATGTTCCAGAGATTTAATGCCCTCTTCTGACCTACATTGGTAGCAAGCATGCACATAACGTGCAGATAAAACAACATATACAAAATTTTATAAATTAAAACATCTTTAATTTTCTTACAATTCTACATTTGATGTAACAATTATCTGCTTCATATCACAGGTCATGTGAGGATCTCAAAGTTCCTGTTCAATTTTAGATATTAGCTGTCATTCTTTTTAGTTGTGGTGGTGGTGGTAGTGTGTGCACGCACACTTGCATGTGTGCATGTGTGTGTGTGTGAGTGTAAGTATGTGTGTCTGTGTATAACAGCCATGTCATGTATATGAAGGTCAGAGAATAAAACTGTGAACTCAGTTATTTTTTTTTCTACTTCAATTTTGAGACTTCTGCCTGCTCTCTAGACCTTAGCCCCCAGAGGCATTTCTGGTGCCCCACTCCCACCCAGAGAAGCCCCAGAGACCTGGAAGCAGCCTCTCCACACTCACAAACTTGCTTACATTAGCTGGAGAACAATATCTTTACCTGATAAGCCATCTCTCTGGGTCCAATTTTAGGTTTTTTACACATACTTTTATTGATTCTTTGGGAATTTTTAACATGCATGCTAATCTCACTCATACCCCAGCCCCTCCATATCTGCCCTTCACTCTTGCAGTGTCCCCTCAAAAGAAAATAAAGTAATAAAACTATTAATTAAAAATATAAAATCGTTCGAGACCAGCCTGGTATAGAGACCTAGTTCCAGGACAGGCTCCAAAACCACAGAGAAACTCTGTCTCGAAAAAAAAACAAAAAAAAATATAAAATCACTTCGCTCTTCCATCTGCCCCACCTCTCATTCATCTCTTAATTCAACTCAGTAACATTGGGGGCTACAATGTGCCACGCAGTATATTCTTTTGTCCAAACAACTTTACCCCTGGCCTCTGGTACACAACATTAGTACTGGACCCTCACCAGAATTCCTTACCCCTGGCCTCTGGTACACAACATCAGTACTGGACCTTCACCAGAATTCCTCGTGGATTTCTGTTTTTGCCCTGAATCTTAGGGATCCTGTGGTTATGGTTCCATAGGACTAGTCCCTTTGCATGTTCCGGCAGACATAGATGGGGTAGATGCTGCAGTGCACCAACTCAAAACACTGAATGTGGGTCTGGGTGATAGCTGAGTTGGTCTGTCAAAGCCTCTGCTGTGACTGTCCCCCTCAGGCAATGGGTGGGACCAGCTTTCCCACTGCATTGTCCAGTGAGGGGCAGGTCCATGTCTCCTTTGAGGGGAAGGGCCAGCTTTCCTTGGTCCAGAAAAGGGCAGGGCTGGCTTTTCATGGCCCCCAGACATCACCACACATGGTTCACATGGCTTTAGACAGCAGCTTACACCGAAATGTCACCATGATCCTGGGTGACCACATAGGCTGTTCATACCAGTATGGGTCGAGCAGTAGCATGGCCCTTGGACACAAACATGGCCTCAGGTGGCAGCCCAGACCCCAGGCATCCCCATGGTCTTTGATGCTAATAGGAGCAATGGCTATCCACACAAACCCTGGCTGTGTTGGGGCCAAAGACACATACCCCTCGGCAGCAGCCTGGGCCTGGTCATCAGCAAGACCCGGATGATAATACAGACCACCTACATTGGCCAGTTCCTCACCACCTTTGCCTCTTTGGCTCTGCCTCTCTCCACAAAACATGCATTGCTTGGTTTCTCCTTCTTTTCCATTTCTCCACCATATATTTGCTCATGGTAATGGTGCCCCACCTGCTCACCTGTGGGTGAATTCCACCTGACCAGGCGAAGCGGCAACATATGGGCCTGCGCCCCAATTTTAGTTTTCCTTCACATGGTTCATTAAGGAATCCAGGTCGAGGGAGCAACAGATACATAAGAAGAAACACTTTCTTTCACATAGTTCATAGGAATCCAGATCGAGGGAGCAACAGATACATAAGAAGAAACACTTTTCTCACAAAAATAACAACACAGAACAAAAAAGTCTGTAGGATAAAGCATCAGTTTTTAATGTCTGGCTCAGGAACTAGGATTCTTCTATCTATACCACACCGGCTAAAAGCAAACCGCACATACATGCCCAATCGTGTGGGAGGCACAATACCGAGCTTATTTAATTCTTTCATTTCATAAAATTGGTGTAATTCTGCTCGTTGTTTAGGCAGCCAGACTGAAAATCATGTAGAAATTGTTTTATCTAAAATTATGCAGGACTGTGGTTTAAATGTATCTCCCAAATTTGGAAGCGTGGTTCCCTAAACACTTTTGGCATGAGATTTCATCGTGAAAGGTCTGTACTAATGAATGGATTAATCTCTTTGTAGATTAATGGATTAAGGGGTTATGAGAGTGAATGATGTAATGGCTCTTAGTCTTCATGTGATGTCCTCTAAGGAAATAAAACTTCAGAGACTTAGGCTGCTGAGATGGCTCGGTGGCAAAGAGCACTTGCATAAGGACTGTGTGTCACAGCTTGGTATTTAATGAAAGATTATAGGTAAGACACTACAGATTTTGAGGATAAATTTTAATGAAGTGAGCCACATGGATATCTTAGAAATGTTTTCAAGGAGAAATTTTTATCAGTACAATTTCAGGTGATACACTGAATTTTATTAAATGTACCTATTTCAGTTCAACATGCTGAAAACTTGGGACTCCAGAAAAACCAGTTTTTGGGATAAAAAGCTTGATTCCCATGGAGACAGGAGACTTTTCAGAAAATCTTATTATATTCCATATTCTTTGCAAACTCTTTTCTATGAATGTCTATTTTTGTTACAGTTTATTTCTTTATCTTATGTATACTCTAATTTATTAAAAAATGTTTACTTGAAAATAGTCTATAGAATATGAAATGGCTTCCTAATCTTTCTATTTATTTCCAACTTCACATTCTTATCAGAGTTACATTTTTTTAAAAATAACTTAAACCATGACATTTCTTCTAAAACCTTCAGTGATTTTCTGTTGACTCAATAGTAAATTCTTAATCCTCAAGTAAGAATCTAAGGCTTTCCAAATTCTGCTCTTAAACTACTCACCCAGATTTATATTCCAGTAAATCCCTCTTTATATTTTCTACCTTACACTCATTTGCCCTTCCCCAAATATATTCTCTCAGCATAGGTATAGTATCTGATATCTTTTTCTGTCTGTCCTTTTACATGTTCACTGTATTACTAGGATTTCAAATATGCATGGAACTAAATTAAAAATTGCCTCAAGTTTTTTAAATTAGATAAATATTTCACATTACTCGATAGAGAACATCATTAAACTTAGAAAAGATATTTTATTATAGATAAAAAACTTGTTCAATGATTAAATGCAAGGGAATAGTGCATCTTAAATGTGTGAGAGTGATGAAGTAAGCCTATATTCCTAACTCTTTGGAGGACTGAAGACAGGGGGATTCCCCAGAGCTCAGTGGCCCATCAGTCTAGCAGAAATGATAACCCTCTGCTCAGTGAAAGCCCTACGTCTCAAAAGCATAAGGTAGACAGGGAGATAGGAAATAAATCTGACATTAAGCGCTAACCTTCACATGTGCACACACTGGTAAACACACACACACACACACACACACACACACACACACACACACACACTTCCACCACCAGCAGCAGCATAACTACTACCACCACCACCACTACCACATTATAATACACATATAAACTCACATACTATCACACACAAAGTAATAAATTAAACAAAATAGATTTATGCGGTAATACATTGGCAAACATCTAAGAAATGTAGGATAGAAGCATCAAAGAGTATTAAATTTTAGTTTCCTTTGTGGTGTAGGAAACGGAGAATTTTCAAACCAGCCCACCATAAATTACTTTTATTAGTTAAATATGTTTGCAGTCAAACACTTACATTTTCTTATGATAGCTAGTCTGAAGTTCTTTGAAGACTCATTTTGATTTACATGTCCTTGTTAAACCTTCTAGATTTTGTCATGTCTGTATTTGTACATTTTCTTGTACATAGCAACTTCATAAATCAGAGAGTCACGTAAAGGGTAGGAAAATGTATAAAAGGCGATATTGCTCAGTTGGCAGAGGGCTCTTCTAGCATACCAAGGGACCTTGGGTCTGAGCCCCAATACCACATAAACCAGCAGCACTAGTGCATGCCTATAATCCTAGGATTTGTGAGGTTAAAACAGGATTATCAAAACTTGAAAGTCACTCTCAGCTGCATAGTGATTTTAAAGCCAGTTAGGGACACACAAGATCCTATCTAAAACAATACACAAATAAATAAATAAATTTAAAAGATGAAACTTAGCTAGGCATGATAGTGTATACCTATAATCCTAGCATTTAGAGGTTAATTTAAGAGAACCAAAGGTTGAAGACAGCCTGGGCTACATGGAACGACCATGTCTCAAAAATCTCCATCTTCAAAGAAGAAAATATAAAACATTGATTTACACAGTTGGAGGCTAGGTATCCAACAAATGGCAATCTGGATGCCACAAAACCAGAGAACCCAGTACTGGAAGCCTGTGAACTAAAGGAACTAATTATGCAGTCCCAGTTATTAGCCAAAGACTTGAAAGCTCCCTGAAGATCGTTGCTATAAACCTGTGTGAGATAGCTTAAAAACCTAGCGTCTAATATCAAGGAGCAATGGCAGCAGAAACAGAGCTCCTCACTGTGGAAAATAAAACTTTTTCACACTATCTGTCGTCTTTTAAAAATATCACTTCTGTTGCATAAATGGACTCTTGTCTATTGGATGGTGCTAATTACATCAAGGCTGCTCTTGCCCTCACTGCTGTTTTCCTGCATATGCATATTCTCTACCAATGTCTTCACAGAAAACTGTAATGTATACTTTACTAATATAGTCTTCTCTCGCTCTAAAAAAAATCTAGTCTGAAAGAATAAACATAACAATGCTCAGTGAAAATCTCTGGCTCCTAAATTCCCCTTCCTGAATCTATCAGTTATTTGGTAGTAGGGTTTACAAATTGTTCTTTTAAGCCTTCTAAAAATTCTGTTTTCTGTCTTTCCTGCTTTTTCTCCCACTGTGTGTCATGCCCTCCCCAAATTGACCAATCCGCTATTTCTTACACCTCCTGGAATTTTCTGTTTCTGTGCTTTCCTAATTGCTCCTCTTTTTTGTTAGATTGCTTGGTCTTTGTTTTCATTTATGCTTCCCTGTCCTTCAGTAGTCAGCTGACATTTCCACATAGGCACACGATATTGAATAACTCCTCTGAATTTCCTATTCATTTTTGGAGAACATGACTTTTAACATTTAATATAGCGTTCTCTGTATATTTTACAATTTCTCTGATATTAAACATTCTTTGAGGACAAGAATTAAGTATGAAATTTACTTTTAATTATTTAGCTGACTGAAGGCAGAGAAGAAAAAAGTATCTTACTGAATAAGGTACTGATTGAATAAGATACTTATTAAATAAGTCCTGTGTGAGTTCATGGATGACATAGGTACAATTATATGTTTGATAAATATTTATTAAATACCTATTGTGGCCCAAATACGGAATTGTATATTAGGATTTCTTTAATGAACAAGAATAGCCTATTTGCACAAGGAAGTAAGAGTACTGCATATTCAAGTGGTTACCACATACATCTCAAGAGTTTTTCCAGTGACTTGTTAGGAAGTCATTATGCATTGCCCTTCAGGGTTCACAAGCAAACCCTGTTTGGGAACTAAGTTACTGTCTCCTGATTCTTCATGACCTACTTCACACTGCTTTTATTCCTGTGCCTGATGTGCCCTGACAATCTCTGCTTATTGTGTGTAATACAAATCAAACTTGATCTTCCTGCTGTGTTGAGTCAGCAGTTTACAATGACTTACTCTGGAATCCATTGACTCTGCTTTTCTTCCACACAGCTCTTGGAATACTGCCCAGGTACACTCAGACATTCACAGTCAGATTAACTCTTCCTCATTGTGTCATGATAGCTTGCTGTGACTTTATTCTCTTACAGGCTCTCCTAGGACAGATGTTGACTGACTGACTATTCATTGCATAAATGTGTTTTTAATATTTTTTATGCTAGTGGAAGGAAGAGAGGAAACCAATACTTTCTTTACGGAGGACCTCATGATTACTCAATACTGTGTTAAAAATGTGGGAATGAAACAAAGAGGTATAATATTCTGCACATATAACCTTTAAAATGTATTTATTACTAGCATGTGTGTTTGTATATGTGTATGTACATGTATAGGCATTTGTATATGTGTATACATATGTCACAGCATCCATACAGATTCATAGAACTGGTTCTTTTTTTTTTATCTCTATATGGCTTTTAGCGATTTAAAATCAGGTCACCCCTGCTATGCATTTACCCACTGAGACATCTTGTGGGCCCTCACATAAATTTTAACATTAGTTTTAATAATGATGAACAACTGATACATAGGTAACTGGCAAGTGTATTATTTATTATTTGTATACTCAAATTCTTTAATGTATTATTCACTTTTTAAAAAAGATTTATTTGTGTTATATGTATGAGTATTCTTTCTGCATATATGTCTGTGTACCATATGCATGCAGTGCATGTGGTGTTCAGAAGAGAGTGCTGAATCCCTTGGAACAGGAGTTGCAGGGGACTATAGGTGGCATTACTGAACCTAGAACATCTGGAAAATCAGCCAGTGCTTTTAAATACTGAGTCATCTCTCTAACCCTCAATACTCTTCTAAATTGTATAGAATACTACTTTAAAGTCTATCCTTTGAATATTTTTATAATGCAATTAAAACTTATTAATCTCAAATTTCAGAATTTTTTCTTCTGCTTTGTCTGTTAAAGATGTAGTAGAGTAGAAAAGCAGAAAATATTCAGTTGTTATTATTTATAAGCAGATTAATATTATTCATGATTTCTGACTCCATTTCCATCTGCTTTGTTTGCTAGTTCTTTTGGCTAAGAACTGAAATCTTAACTTTTGCTCTATAGCAAGAAACCAAAAACTAAAAGAGAAAGGAAAGGGTATCTGAAATTCACATATTTAAATTTTATGAATTCATTTTTTATTTTAATTCTACATGTTTAATTAAAATCTATTAAAATAATTTATACAAATAGTTTTTCTTATATTCTATAAGTATTGCATTTACTTTCATAAATTCTGGGTCCAACTATATATCATATACTTATAACTGTATAAAAATCATATCCACTTCAGTGTTTTATGAGTGATATAAAGTAATTTCAAAACTAATTTTGAATTTTAACTAAATACAATTTTTAACTTAAATGCAATTAGAACATAACACAATGTATAACATACTGTAGTGAATTAGTAGGAATCAGAAAGTGATCTTCTTAGAGAAATTGTTACCTCTGACTTTAATCAGGTTTAGGAACAACTCCAGCTGCCACCAAGACCTAACACCTTCTAAAGCATTATAAGTCAGGCCATTTCTCACTAGTGATTTAATGTTGTATGAAGAGATAGTTAGACTGATTTACCTTGCTACCCAGTTGGCAAAACTTCAACAGTTATTATCAAAACTTCTAGCAGGATTAGGTTGGGAAGAACAGAATGTGGCCCCTCTTCTGTTTTCTGGGGTCTTAATCTTGTTCTTAGTAAAGACTTCTGTCTCGCCTTGTTGTGCTTACCCCAAAGTTCTTTATATGGCACTTTTCTCACAGTTTGTGGATTATTTTCTCTACTCCCAAGACTAAAAATTCCTTCTCCTCTAGGGATGCTTTCCAGTCCTGCTTGGATCTTTCTAATCCTGATTCAGACCTACTTGTCCTAAAGTCCTACATCCAACTAGCAGGCCTCATCTCTTTGTACTTCATAAACAAGAATGAGAGGCTACATGGTATGGTGTTATTCCTCTACCTCTGACAAAGAGGAATCCTTTGTCATTAAGCTCATACAGTCCAAAAGAAACTTCCAGCAGGTAGATTGGTGAGGGAGCAATGTTTGTTTTATACTTACGTGAGGAGGTCTACTTTTCAGGTTTCCTCTATTTAAGTCTTGGACCTATAATCCCTGAACACTCCCATGATAGAATTATGGGATATTGATCTACTTTTTGTATTGTCAGTAAGGTACATCTTAATATCTCTAGGGTTGGTATCCTAAGTTTGGCGCCACTATGAAAGCCTGACTCTTATGCCATTGATTGTATCCCAATCCATGCACTGTGCAGTTGTGGCTGGATAATCTCAGACACATGGAGTAATGAGATCTAATTTTGAGGGATACATGGTGAACCCAACTCTGGAAAATGTTAACGATATCCTTAAGTCAGAAAAAAGTGTTTCATTAACAATTCCCTTAGGCATGAAAAGATATGGAAGCCCCTATATTGAATTCATATTTCAATACTTATTAGGTCAAATTAATAATACACTGGAATAATCAGAGATTCCTGGTGGATCACCAAATATGGTCTACTAACTTGAAATTAGGTTGACAGACTATAAGAGACCTTATGGGAGATTTGGATTTGCTAGGATTTTTAGGAAAAACACAATAGAATGCCAACAAAGAGGGATATTCCTTAGGAAAGGATTAGACCCATGGAGCTATGTTACCTTGTATTTGCCAATAATGAACACACTAAAAAAGAAATCAGGAAAACTGTCTTACTCAAACCTCTCTCAAGAATATTAAGGACTAAATCATGGAAGAAATAAGTCAATGGAGGCAAATGAAGGAATGCTACCTGTTACTGAGAGCAGAATTTATTGGTCTGAAAGTTTAGCACCCTCAGACCCTGTGATTCAGCATCTGACTATAGAGGGAACTCCAAGTGCAAGATCTGAGAATCATTTTTACAGTGGAGGGTAGGGCAGGGAAAGGCCCTCCTCCCATTTCTCTACAAACCTTCCTGCCCCACCCCCATTCACTCCTCAGAGACGGTAAGGCACATTGTCTTGGAGAAGGTCCAAGGCCCTCTCTACTATATCTAGGCTGATTGAGCAAGGTATCAATTCAAAGAGAATGGGTTCCCAAAAAGTCAGTACATGCAGTACGGATAAATCCTGGTGCCACTTTTAAAGTCTAGTTTCTTGAGTTCTTTATATATTTTGGAGATCAGACCTTTGTCTGTTGCGGGGTTGGTGAAGATCTTCTCCCAGT